>NW_025544691.1:0-505 GCF_011800055.1 Colletotrichum gloeosporioides
ACTATTAATTAGTATAAGTATTATCTATTAATTAATAGTAACTTTAAGTTCTATATTACCCTAATATTCTTATAATATTTAGTAGATAAACTTTTTCCTTATTACCTATTATAATTCTATATTAATAAGTAAGTTTAGTTTTTTAACTACTCTAAGTATCTTAAGTAAATAATTTACTTTCCTTCCTATTATACCTTTATAAAGCTATTTTCATAATATCTAACCTAAGGAGGTTAAGGTCTATTCTTCGTAATTCTCTAAGTATATACTTTTTCTTTATAGTAAATCTAATATTTATCATATTAATATTTATCCTATTTTATCTATTTATTATAGAGGTATTCTATAAAGAATTATTAGCTAGAGGTAAATATAGTAATATTACTATTAAATTTTCTAAGTTCCTATCTAGTAAGGATATATATAGTATAGATATTTTATAAAGGACTATTATTATATTACCTAAGTTAGAAATAATAGTTATACTTATCTCCTATATAGATTT
>NW_025544691.1:600-108997 GCF_011800055.1 Colletotrichum gloeosporioides
AAATATAATATATTCTTAATCTTATATTAGGTATACTATAAAGCTTAATAAATTATTTATTATTATATAAATTAATTTACTTATATATAATTTACTTAGATATATTATCTTTCTTAAATTCCTCTTTAGAGCTAATATTATCTACACTAAGAGTAAGCCTATAAATAATCTCTACTTAAGTATATTAGTATATAATATTATAAAGTTTATTTAAATTATAAAGAGAGCTTTCTCCTTTCCTAAAAGTTTAATTATTTATAAGATTAAATAGTTATTATTCCTCTAAGAAGTTATATTAATAATCTAGTTTATTATTAAATTCTTCCCTTATCTATTTTTAGAGTTCTTAATTAATTTATTTAATTCTAGTAGGATTTCTATATACCTACTTCCTTTATTCTATATATAAAAGTATAACACTAAGTTATCTTTCCTAAAATAGGTTATAAAGCTCTTCCTAAATTCTTTCTAAATATATTTTTTTAGCTACCTAGAGGTATAAAAATCTCTATTTATTATTACTCTCTAGTTCTTTAGGTATTATATAGGTAGTTTAGTTTAGAAATCTATAATTAGTCTAACCTTAGCTATTAGTTATTTTTAAAATAGAACTAGGAATTAGTTAGAGTTACTATATTTAGAGCATTTTATCTAGTTATTCTCTAGTTTTCCTTTAGATCTTACTATTACTAGTATATATTATTACTAAAGTTCTTAGACGTATATCTAAAGTAGTTATATTATATCTAAAACATCTAAGGTTACTATCCCTTAAGTAATATCCTAATATTTCTTTATCTTTAAAGTAGATTTAATAATTATTATTATAGTATTTAGTTTAAAACTAAGATATATATAAAGTTTTTATAATAATATTAACTTATTATAATCGTTTAGCTACTAACTTCTAGAGAAGCTTCTTAAGCTACTTATAGTTTCTAGTAATATATCTTTATTTACTATAGTTATAACACTTAAAGTTCTAAGGTTTTTTATTATTAAATTTAATTATTATACTAAAATCTATAGGTCTACTATATTATCTATAAGTAGTACTCTAGTAGGTATTATTTTAGTTATTATAAGGTCTATAGTTATTCTACTAAGGGCTAAACTTCTAATAAAGCTACTATTAGTACTTATATCTAAAGTTTAATCCTTATCTTTTTTCACCTTTTTCCTTATAGTATTTAAAAAGTTAATTATTAATCTTAATAGCTAGGTCAGTATACTAAAGAAAGTCTTTAGAATAGTTAATCTTAATAATCTTATTTTTAACTTTATCCTTAAGTCCTTAATAAAATATAAAGNATCTTAATAATCTTATTTTTAACTTTATCCTTAAGTCCTTAATAAAATATAAAGATCTTAATTTCTTTAGTAAGGTTAAGTTAGACACTAAGTTATCTAAATATAGCAATATATTCTTTAGTTAACTTTATCTATTATAGCTATATAAGGTCTCTCTTAGCTTATTATTTCTTATTAGGGTTTTAAAAGAGAGAGTAGAAAGTATCTTTAAATCCCTTAAAACTACTATAAATATTATAAGTCTTAATAGAGTATTTATCTAAGGTTTTATACTTAAAGAACTCTTCTTAAATAAGTTTAAACTATTTAAAAGCTTATCCTTATAGGTAAATAGTAGTATAGATAACTTTCTTAATTTAGCTTATAAAATCTCTATAATAGAAGTTCTAATAGTTTTTAACTTAGATTAAGAATAACTTAAGTTATCTAGAAGTACTATTATAAATAATTAGAGCACTAAGTTTAAACTTCTATTATCCTCTAGTAGAGGTTATAATAATATTAGTAGCTATATATAAAGTATAGATTTCTTCCTAAAGTTCTTTAATATTAGTATTCCTATTTTATCCTCTAAATTAGATAACTTTATTTTCTAGGTCTATAATATATTAAGGGCTATTTCTTAGTTATTATATTATTTCTTTAAAGCTTTAAAGTTTTATAGTAGTATTATTATATATAGTTTAAACCTTAGTGATATTATTATCTCTTTTCTTAACTCTAGTTTAAAAGCGTTTATAAGTGTCTTTCTTTAGGGTTACCTTATTATTAGAGTCCACTACTATAAAGGCTCCTTTAAGTTCTTTAGCTAAGTTCTAAACTAACTACTATAAAGAGGAGGAGGTCCCTAGAGTAAGTAACTTAGTAGAGGTATATAAAGATATACTTATCGTTTTCACTATTAATAGGTATTAATAGTTAACTTACTAAATAAGAGTAATTAAAGTATTATAATTAGCTATCTAATAGTAAGGTTTACTAATAGAAGCTAGAGATTAATATATTATAATAATATACTGAGGTTATAATCTAAGTTATAAGTTATAAGCTATAGTAGATTAGGTCTTTTAGAGACTAAAGTAATTAGTCTTAAGCTTAATAAGTAATTTATAGTAAAAGTAAGCTAAGAGTATCTATAAGGATAAATATTAAGTTAATTACTAAAAAGCTATAGAAGTCTAACCTTAAGTAAAGCTTAGGTTATACTATATATAAGTCCTAAATAGTATCTTTTATCTATTTTTAGGTAATTACCTAGGTATATAAGTAATTATAATTAGTTAATAATACTAACTAATCACTAAGTATTTCTTCCTATACTCTACTAATCGTTCTCTTATCTTATTATCACATAACTTATACTATAATTCTTCTATTCTAAGTAAGTCCCTATTATTCCCTTTAATTCTATAGTATAAATATCCTATCCTAGCTACCCAACACCTAAGTAGGTCAGTCAACTATTATCTATACATAACAGGTTATAACACCTTAATAGCTTATAATATTAAAAAGTAATAAAAATAAAAATAAATAAAAATCTAATACTTCCTATTATATAAACTATAATACTTTTAAAGTTTTTTTTAAGGTTTTTTTATATCTTTATATTCTTATTACTAAAATTATACTTAGTTATTATACTTCTCTACTTATTATAAATTAAGTTTATAAATAACTACCTAACTCCTATTAATATATTATATTTTTTAGTATTATATAGCTAGTAATAATAGTTATAGTTATTATATATATTATATTAATCTATTTACTTAGTATAAGAGTAGGCTTTTCTCTAGTACCTCTTATAAGTATCTAAAAGAAGAAAGAATCTACCTCTAAGTACTATTAAAATAGTTATAAGCTTAGTAGCTAAGAGCTATATAGCGTAGTAGTATATATATACTTAAAAGTATATAGAGCTACTATAGTTATATAACTCTATAGTTTTAAAACTTATAATTTTAAAAGAAAAAGGAAAAGACTTCTTATTTACTTTATAGATCTAAAACAAAAAGAATAGGATTAAAAGCTTAAAAATCNAAATAAGTAAATTCTACTTCTAATCTATAAGGATTAGTAATAATATCTAAGCTAACTTCTTACCTCTTAAAAGAGGCTAGTAATCTAACCTCTAAACGCTAAAAACGCCGAAAAATCCAGTGGGCCCACTAAACCCTATTCCAGTACTTACACCTTTCTCTTCGCTGTTGTGGTAGTAGATGCCATCATGGTTGCGGCTTCCGCGCTGAGTAAATCCGCCAGCGCCCATTCCATTGCTCTCAGACTTGTCTCAAATGGTTCAGCCACTGTTCGTTTCGCCAGTTTCAACGAGGTTCCTAGCATTAGCAGCCTTGTTGATCGCCTTACAGAAGATGTAGCCTATCTTGAGATAATCGTTGTCCTGCCGGGTCAGATATGTCAGCTCAGACTCAAGGATAGGTATGACTTCAAATTCATGGACCCATATTCGGGTGTACCTTGACAACCTCGTCCTGATTGTAGTCGTCCTACGTCTTGATCTATCCGCTGGCTGGATGTGGAGCTGGCGGATCCGTGTCTACCAGGTAGATGCACTTGCTCTCGGCGTTACGACATTCCTCAACCGTCACTTGCACCCCTCGAAGTCCCTTGAATAAGTGTATTTTACAATCACAAACGGTTGCAACTCTGCGATTGAGCACCTTGCCTGGGCTGTAGCAAACCCCGGCGACGCATGTCTGCTTGGCCGGTCTTACCATAACACCTTTGTCCCAGACCTGGTTCTCAGAACCGGTTGCAACGTCATTCCGGTGGCCTTTGACAACACCGATCCCATGGACCCTGGGACAGTTGGCCATTATGGGCGTGCCCTTGAATCACCAGCCGCAGAGGGCCAGAGAGTCGCGGGCCTAATCATATCGAGCCCACATAACCCTGTTGGAAGATGCTACTCTCGCGCCAGCCTCCTGAGCCTAGTGACCTTTTGCTCCGAGAACGATATTCACTTCATCAGCGACGAAATAAAGGCCTTGTCAGTCTGGGAGAACAAAGTGGATTAGGGGTCCAAACCAGTGCTTTTCGAATCGAGTCTGTCACTCAACGGAGATGGCGTACTCGCTCCCGACCAAATCCATGCAATCTGGGGTATGTCGAAGGATTTTGGCGCTAACGGACTGCGGATCGGCGCTGTGATCTCCCAGTTCAATCCGTCTCCGCACAAAGCTTCAGTGGCTGTAGCTCTTTATAGGTCCCCATATTCTGCGTTGGATCATATTGCAGAAATATCGTCGAAGATAAGAAGTGGTCAGACTCCTTCATCCAAGAAAACAGGACAAGGCTTGCCGACAGATACCAGCTTCTCGCTCGCTGGGCAAAGATTCAGAGTATTCCCTACGCACCCGGTACGAACCCGGCGTTTTTTATGTGGGCTGATCTCGGGAGTGTTTGGAAGAGACATAACCCTGGGGCTGTAACCGATGAAGAGCTAGATGATTTCCTGATCAAACTTTTCTTGAAATACAAAGTCTACGTCTGTTCCGGAAAAGACTTTGGTTTTGAGCGCGTTGGGTGGTTCCGCGTTGTGTTCTCTCAGGAAGTTCAGCTACTAACTGGACTAGAAAGGGTCGCTACCGCTCTTAAGTCTACAGTGACGACCAAAGTATAGCTCTACCATCAACTAGAAGAGTTCAAATATTGCAGCGTCGTGATGATGCTATATTGGTGTCATTTAATACTCCATGCAGCTTCTTCATTTTTGCCCATTGTTGCCTTGGTCGAGTAGTCTTTCAAACTTCTCCCTATCCCACCCGCGCCCCTCCCCATCGCCAGGCCATCCAGCCTTCTTCATCTTCCTGGCTATCTTGTTGTGGCTAAAGTCATCCTCTGGGTCTGAATCGGAGTCAGGGTCCGACTCGTACTCCCAGTTCATGTTCCTTCTCATCACGGACATATTTAACGGCCCGAGGCCAATCCAGCTGAGGTTTCGGTACCGCTCCTTGCAGAGTGCGAAAAAGTCAGCGGGCTCGTATACGTTGAATCCGGCGAGCCGCCACTCATTCGCCGGGTCACCGCGAAACCGCTCCAGGGTGCTGTTCAGCGCGGGAGCAGGCTCGTCATGCCGTCCGGTCGGCTCTCTCCAGTAGATATAACCGTCGGCAGTGTCCAGGATGACCTCGTAACCATTTCGGCTCCTGCAGATAGCGATTACGGCGCACGAGGGCGGGAGCGGCGGGTCCTGACCAGTGATGGCCTCGACCGGGCCTTCAATGTAGTCCTCGCGAATCTTTTTTTGCAAGTCCTCGCTGCGGTAGTCAGTCACGGGAGTTTCTTTCATGACGAACGGCGATAGGGCGAGGTTGTTGCCGGGAGAGTCGATGTAGGGGATGTAGCGGAGGAGGTCAAGAACAGTGTCGTTTCTCTTGAGGGGGGCTAGAGTTTCCTGGTTGATCGAGGTCCAGCCGCCGGAGGGCGCCTGCGCGACAGTAGCGTTCCAAAAGACGCGGTTGCAGAAGTTGTAGTAGTCTGTTAAGAGACGCACGAATTCGCTTCGGTCGTACGCCATGATTAGGAACTGGCGGCCGTTGCAAATGCAGAGTTTTAAAGGTGGACTGAAGAGGCTTGGAATCGGTCGACATTGCGATCGGTCGTACCCAACAATAGGCTGGGGGCTCTCATAGGTTGGTAGATGACATGTGGATTAGACTAAGCCGAACCCTGGTCGCAAAATGCAAGGGCGGAAGAAGACATGCAAGCCCCAATCAGGGTTTCTTCCACGTCAACTCTAGATGATGCATCCTGATACATGCACAGGGTTAAATGCCCAGAGAGTCGGTTGCCCAATGCATCAATGGTAAACAGCGTGCATACTGATGAAGTTCTCTTGTGTCTAAGAGTCTTGCGAATATTTCTTCCCTTCTAACTTTTCTTCTTCGCAGTTTGCCGCCTAGAGGCGCACCTTGTTGACTGCTGTATAACTCTCACGGGGAAATATTTGAGGGCTAGGATAGCTTATAGAGAAACCTCTATAGCTACCTATAGGGGTATATAAAGAGAGTGTGAATCGCTTTATATATATATAGGGGGTAGGTATCTCCCTCTTTATATTACTATAACCTATTACTCCTTTAATATTAAGATATTATTACTATATTATATTAATACTATCTATTATTACTACTTTAAGAGTAATAATAGCCTCTTTATAATTACTTAAAATAACTAGGATAAAATATATAGATTTTTATATATATAACCTAGTCCCTTAGTATAAGGTTTAATAGTATATTAAATATACTACTACTTTCTACTAATATACCTTAATAAGACGATATATTTTTAAGTTAAAGTATAGAGATATTTTAAATAAATCGAAATAAAATTTAAGATAAATAAGCTATATAATATTAATTAAATTAAGTATCTTATATTATTAAAGTATAGTACCCTATTAAAGGAACTTAAGGATATATATATAATTACTATAATATAGTAGTAGTTAATAAGGTGGTTAGATATATAGGAGGTAGTTAGAGTAGGGGGGTCCTCTTATATATCCCTAGTTATATAAGTATTTATAAAAGAATTCTTTATAAAATAGAGTCTTGCGAATACAGAGGGATACAAATGCGTTTCTAAGATCTTTTCCAGTGTCCTTGATAGCGTCATATAAAGTTCGCATATTACAGTCGCTAAAGTGATATATTATAGTCAGCTATCCAACAGTAAGGTCTACTACTAGAAGCTAGGGATTAACACATTATAACAGTATACTAAGGTTATAGTCTAAGTTATAGGTTATAAGCTATAGTAGATTAGGTTTTTTAGAGACTAAGGTAATTAGTCTTAAACTTAATAAGTAATTCGCAGTAAAAGTAAACTAAGAGTATCTATAAGGATAAATACTAAGAAGTTAATTACTAAAGAGCTATAGAAGTCTAACTATAGACTAAGCTTAGGGTTATACTATATATAAGTCCTAAATAGTATTTTTTATCTACCTAAAAGTGATTACTTAGGTATATAAGGTAATTATAATTAGTTAATATAGCTAACTAATTACTAAGTATTCTTTCCTATACTCTACTAATTATTTCCTTATCTTATTATTATATAACTTATATTATAGTTCTTCTATACTAAGTGAGTCCCTACTATTCCTATAATCCTATAGTATAAATATTCTATCCTAGCTACCTAATACCTAAATAGGTTAGTTAACTATTATCTATATATAATAGGTTATAATATTAGGTCCCCTCTCTAAAGGTCTTATCTTTAAGACCTAATATAAATAGGTTATTAGTCTTAAGTTAAGGATCTATTAATTATACTTCCTAACTTACTTATAATACTAATACTATATTAGGTTACATTTAGAAATTAAAATTAAATACTACCTCTACTCTTCGTTATTATAACTATGCTTTATATATTACTAAGTTTAGTTTAGTTATTAATATACCTTATTCCTATTATTATTTTTTAGGGAAGTATTATAAGTTTCTCCCTAGTAGTGAAGTTTATAGTAAGTATACTTATTTAGGGTAATCTTATAATATAGTAGTAGATATTATTTATACTTATAAGTTTCTTTTTATTATTTTTTCCTATTTAATACTAACTTATCCTAGTTAATTATTTACTAGATAAAGCTACTTATTTAAAAAATACTAAAGTAGCTAAAGAGGAAGTATTAAGAAAGAAAGTAGCTATTCTATATACTATATAAACTAAGTTAGATAAGTTTATAGTATAGTTAAATTATTTATATAAGTAGAAAAAGATAGTATTTTAAAGAGGTTAGGAGGTTATAGAAGAGGGGCTAGTAATATCTCCTATATTAAAGGTTTAGTCTATAGGTAGTTTTAGCGTTTTAGACTTAAATTTAATTCTTAACTAGAATCCTAATATTCTAAATTTCTTATTAGGGGAGTCTTAATTATATTTTAGTATTCCTAATTAAATAAATAATTTTCCTAGTTAGGTTAGCTAAAAGCGTTCTAACTATAACTATAGAAATAGAAGTTATATTCTTTATTCCTTAGCTTCTCTTTATTTTTATTATAGTTCTTCTTATATTTATTCTTCTCTTTTATTAGCTTATTTTATATATTCTTTAAATTCCTCTAAGGTTATAAATAGACTTAATCTATCTTAAGGGTTAATATAATTAAGTATTCTAATATACTTATTAATCTTATCTTAATAGTTAAGTAGGTTATTATTAAGTTCCTATATATTATCTTTATATCTATAATTTTTTCTATTTAATAAGATATTCCTATTTATTATCTCTATACTAGTAGTCTAATAGCTTCTCTACTTTATACTCTAGTTTATTATCTTCTATAATAATAAGGTTATTTATTTATAATCCTTATAGTGCTAGCTTAAAGAGTGAAATATAGAATACTAAGTAATATTTTATAGTTTTTAGGAGTTTAAGTTTATAGTTAACTAGTAAGATAACTTATAAGACTTTAAAAGGTTTAAGTTTTTTATAGTTAAGTTTATTACTTAGTTGCTTTATTTTAATATTTTACTATATAAAATAGGTGCTATCTCCCTCTTTTAAGGTTAGTCCCTTAATCCTTTATTTATTATTAAATTTTAATATTTATTATTAGATAAATTTAAGTTCTTTATATATATTATCTTAGATATCTCTAATCTATTATACTAAAGTAGTAGCTTTAACTATAACTAAGTTTATTTAAAGTTCTCTATAAGTAGTTAGTTTAAAGCTATAATTAAAGTAGAAAGGGGATTCCTTAATACTTTTTCTAATTATACTATTATAAGTAAATTAAATAATTAATAAAAGTATAACCTAATTATCTTAATTATAGTTAATATAGGTATAGAGGTATATTTTAAAGATTTAGTTAATTTATTCTATTTATCTATTAATTTATAAGTAAAATATAGTAGATATTAATTATTTAATACTAAGTTATAATATAATTAACTTCTAAAACTTAGAAGTAAAGATCTTATCTCTATCTAATATAATTTCCTTAGGTATACTATAATTAGTAATAATATATTTAAGGAAAATATATATATATTCTTTAGTATTACTTATTTCTTTATATAGGATAAAGTAGGTATACTTTATAAGTTAGTTTACTATAATAAGAACGCTATTAAAATATATTCTTATAAAAGGCTTTTATAACTTTAGTAGTTTAATAATAAAGTTAAGAGATATAGATTACTAAATAGTTTATAATATAAATAAAGGTTATAGTATACTATAAAGTTAATATTAAGTAGGTTTACTTTTTAGGTATACTTTATAATTCTTAATTACTTTTACTATATATTCTCTTATAACCTTCTCTCTATATTATTATTATAGTTATTTCTAGGTTTTTATAATTCCTTAATAACTATATATAAGGTATATATAAAATTCTATAATTACTTTATTATTTAGTTTATTAAGTAAACTAATACTAAATTATCTAGTTATTATTAAGAGTTTAGCTATTAGTATAAGGTCTCTATTATTTTATTATTTAAGAATTACTTAGGTTTCTTTAGGTATTAGGATATTATAGTTTAGTTATTAACTAAAAGTATCTACTCTACTATTATTTAATCCTTTTTAATAGATTATTTAGAAGTTAAATTCTAAGAGAAATTCTAACTATTAGATTTATTATTTATTAAGCACTTTTAAGGTTATAAAGTATAAAAGATTCTTATAGTCTAAATATATAAGTATTTTATAAATTATTCTTAAGAATTTAGGTCTCTATTTCTTAAAGGCTTTAATAATTACTATAAGCTTTTTATTATAGATTTAGTAGTTAAGCTTAAGTTTATAGAGCTTATAAGAGAAGAAAGTATAGGGGTATAGTTATCCTTCTAGGTCTTATTATAATAGCTATACTCTAATTATATAGTTAGATATATTAGGTTCTATTTTAAACTATTTTATTAGGTCTAAGATAATTAAGATAGGTTTACTAATAATAAGGTCCTTAATCTTTTAGAATACTATTTATTATAGTTCTTCTTATATAAAAAGTATATCTTTATAGCTAAAACTAATAAGAGCTATATTAATCTTACTATAGTCTTTAATAAATTTATAATAGAAGTTAATAAAACCTAAGAATCCTTAGACTTCTTTAAGGTTATTAAATATTAGCTATTCCTTAATAGCTTTAATTTTATTTCTTAATATATAAACCTTTCTAAAAGTAATAGTAAATCTAAGGTATTCTACTTTTNTTCTACTTTTTATATATAAAATTTACTTTTTTTAGGTTTAACTAAGAGTTTAGTTTTTTAAAAGGTTTATAAGATATAGTGAATATCTTTTTTATACTTCTTAAGTATAAATAAGAAGATAAGGATATTATCTAAGTAGATAACTATATAGATATTAATATATTTATATAGTATTATATNATATACTTATATAATACTATATTAATTATATTCTAGAATATTATAAGTATATTAGTAAGATTAAAGGGTATAATAAAATATTTAAAATATCCTTTTTATATCTAGAAAGTAATCTTCTATTCTTCGCTTTATTTTATTTAGATTAAGTTATAAACCCCTTTAAGATTAAGAACTATAAACTAGTTAGTTCTATATAGGAGTTATTTTATTTTATCTATAAGGGGAAGTAAGTAGTAATTCTTAATTATTATTTTATTAAGTATATAATAGTTAATATATAGTTATAGTTTTCTATTCTTTTTAGGTATAAATAGGATTAAACTTTCTATTAGTAATATTAAAGGTTTAATATAACCTTTTTTAAGGTTTTCTTTAAAGTACTTATCTAAGGCTTTTATTTCTATTAAATTAAGTCTATAGATTTTATTAAATTATAGTTTTTTTCCTTCCTTAAGGGGGATTTTATAATTAAAATTAGTATATTTAGGTAGTCTAATCTCTAATTTAGCTATAAAGAGTTTCTTATAAACTCTATATTCTTTTAAGATAGATAGAAATAGATCGTTCTATTATTTAAGATCTATTATTATTAATAGTTATAATATAGCTTCTTTTACTTTAAAGTAGTAGATATATTATCTTATTATTTCTTACTATATTAGCTTATTTAAAGCCTATTTTTAATAAAGCTATTTAGTAACTAAGTTATTATAATCCTAATAGAGTTAGCCTTTACTTTAATCTATTTATAAGTTACTTATTTATAATTAAAGTAGTCTTAATACTATATTATATATTCTTAGATTAGTAATATTAAATTAAATTCTTTCTTTTTAATTTAGGTAGCTTATCTTAAGAAGTATAGTTTTATTATAGATAATACCTCCTTTATACTTAAATTCTTCTCCTTCTACTATATATAACTAATATAGTTATTCTTTTCCTCCCTATAATATTTTTAGCTTATTAATAATTTAAGGGGTAATAAAGTTTACTTTAACTCTACTATTAATTAGTATAAGTGTTATTTATTAGTTAATAGTAACTTTAAGTTCTATATTACCCTAATATCCTTATAATATTTAGTAAATAAACCTTTTCCTTATTACTTATTATAGTTCTATATTAATAAGTAGGTTTAGTTTTTTAACTATTCTAAATATCCTAAATAAGTAATTTATTTCCCTTCCTATTATACCTTTATAAGGCTATTTTTATAATATCTAACTTAAAGAGGTTAAAGCTTATTCTTTATAATTCTTTAGGTATATACTTTTTCCTTATAATAGATCTAATATTTATTATATTAATATTTATCCTATTTTAGCTATTTATTATAGAGGTATTCTATAGGAAATTATTAACTAGGGGTGAATATAGTAATATTACTATTAAACTTTCTAAGTTCTTATCTAGTAAGAGTATATATAATATAGATATTTTATAAGGGACTATTATTATATTACCTAAGTTAGAAATAATAGTTATACTTATCTCCTATATAGATTTTATACTAGTTAAAGAAATATTATATCTAAAAGAGGTATTAATAGTTAAAGTTAATAATTCTAAAGTAAGAGTAATCTTTAGTTCTAAGTTATAAGGTATAATATATTCTTAGCCTTATATTAGGTATACTATAAAGTTTAATAAACTATTTATTACTATATAGGTTAATTTACTTATATATAATTTACTTAAGTATATTATCCTTCTTAGATTTCTCTTTAGAGTTAATATTATCTACACTAAAAGTAAGCTTATAAGTAATCTCTACTTAAGTATATTAGTATATAATATTATAAGGTTTATCTAAGTTATAAGAAGAGTTCTCTCCTTCTCTAAAAGTCTAGTTATTTATAAGATTAAATAGTTACTATTCTTCTAGGGGGTTATATTAGTAATCTAACTTATTATTAGATTCTTCTCTTATCTATTCTTAAAGTTCTTAATTAATTTATTTAATTCTAATAGGGTTTCTATATACTTACTTTCTTTATTCTATATATAAAAGTATAACGCTAAGTTATTTTTCCTAAAGTAAGTTATAAAGTTCTTCTTAGATCTTTTTTAGATATATTTCTTTAGCTACTTAGAGGCGTAAAAGTCTCTACTTATTATTATTCTCTTAGTTATTAGTTGTTTTAGAGGTAGAACTAAGAATTAGTTAGAGTTACTATACTTATAGTATCTTATCTAATTATTCTCTAGTTTTTCTTTAGATCTTACTATTACTAATATATATTATTACTAGGGTTCTTAGATATATATCTAGAGTAATTATATTATATCTAAACTACTTAGGGTTACTATCTCTTAGGTAGTATCCTAATATTTCCTTATCTTTAAGGTAGATTTAATAGTTATTATTATAATATCTAGTCTAAAACTAAGATATATATAGTATTTTTATAATAGTATTAACTTATTATAGTTATTTAGCTACTAGCTTCTAAGGAAGCTTCTTAAACTACTTATAGTTTTTAGTAATATATCCTTATTTATTATAGTTATAATACTTAGGGTTTTAAAGCTTCTTATTATTAAGTTTAGTTATTATATTAAGATCTATAGGTCTACTATATTATTTATAAGTAGTATTTTAATAAGTATTATTCTAGTTATTATAAGGTTTATTATTATTCTACTAGGGGTTAAACTTCTACTAAAGCTACTATTAGTACTTATATTCTAAGTTTAGTCCTTATTATTTTTTACTTTTTTCTTTATAGTATTTAAAAAGTTAATTATTAATTTTAATAATAAGGTTAATATATTATAGAAAGTCTTTAGAATAGTTAATCTTAATAATCTTATCTTTAACTTTATCTTTAAATCCTTAATAAAATATAAAGATCTTAGTTTCTTTAGTAAAGTTAAGTTAGATACTAAGTTATCTAAATATAGTAGTATATTCTTTAGTTAACTTTATTTATTATAGCTATATAAAATCTCTCTTAGTTTATTATTTTTTATTAAGGTCTTAGAAGAGAGAGTAGAAAGTATTTTTAAATCCTTTAAAACTACTATAGATATTATAGGTTTTAGTAGAGTATTTATCTAAGGTTTTATATTTAAAGAACTCTTTTTAGATAGGTTTAAACTACTTAAAAGCTTATTTTTATAAGTAAATAGTAATATAAATAACTTTCTTAATCTAGTTAGTAAAGTCTCTATAGTAGAAGTTCTAATAGTTTTTAATTTAAATTAAAAATAATTTAAGTTATCTAAAAGTACTATTATAAGTAATTAAGGTATTAAGTTTAAGCTTTTATTATCCTCTAATAGGGGTTATAATAATATTAGTAGCTATATATAAGGTATAGATTTCTTCTTAGAGTTTTTTAATATTAGTATTACTATTTTATCCTCTAAATTAGATAACTTTATTTTCTAGGTCTATAATATACTAGAAGCTATTTCCTAGTTATTATATTATTTCTTTAAAGTTTTAAAGTTTTATAGTAGTATTATTATATATAGTTTAAACCTTAGTAATATTATTATCTCCTTTCTTAACTTTAGTTTAAAAGTATTTATAAGTATTTTTCTTTAAAGTTATTTTATTATTAGAGTTTACTACTATAAAGGCTCCTTTAAGTTCTTTAGCTAGGTTTTAGACTAGCTACTATAAAGAGGAGGAGGTCTTTAGAGTAAGTAACTTAGTAGAGGTATATAAAGATATATTTATTATTTTATTATTAATAAGTATTAATAGTTAACTTATTAAATAGAAGTAATTAAAGTATTATAATTAGCTATCTAATAGTAAGGTTTATTACTAAAAGCTAAGGATTAATATATTATAATAGTATATTAAGGTTATAGTCTAAGTTATAAGTTATAAGTTATAGTAAATTAGGTCTTTTAAAAATTAAAGTAATTAGTCTTAGACTTAATAAGTAATTTATAGTAAAAATAAGCTAAGAGTATCTATAAGGATAAATATTAAGAAGTTAATTATTAAAGAGCTATAGAAATCTAACTATAAACTAAGTTTAAAGTTATATTATATATAAATCCTAAATAGTATTCTTTATCTACCTAAAAGTAATTACCTAAATATATAAAGTAATTATAATTAGTTAGTATAACTAACTAATTATTAGGTATTCCTTCTTATACTCTACTAATTATTTCCTTATCTTATTATTATATAACTTATACTATAATTCTTCTATACTAAGTAAGTCCCTACTATTCCTATAATCCTATAGTATAAATATCCTATCCTAGCCGCCTAACGCCTAAGTAGGTCGGTTAACTATTATCTATATATAACGGGTCGTAATATAATACAGCTACTGTTCCACTGCATACCTAATGAGGATCTTCAATAATAATAGTGCACAGCCTCCCTAGAATGGTCTTGGTACTAAGGTCGGACTGTCTGCCAAAAGTCACACAATTAGAAACATCTTATTGAGAATAAATAAATGTGGGTAGCTTTAGTCTATGCGATAGTGAGCTACGTAGAGCAGCCTTGCGAATTTAACGTATAACTCAGACTAGACCTAGCGAGAAAGCCCGTAGCTATTTGATGTTTGAATTGAACTTTAGCCTTGTATTTACATGCTAACTAGATTCAACATCAAGCTTGCTAAAGCTCCGGATCCTCTACACAACCATCAATACCACCGGTCCTACATTGTTGCATTTGAGATGGTAAATCTTGAGCTGGCAGTCTAATGTAGACCTCCATTCCAGATCATTTTGTCCGCTAAAGATGAACATGAATTTCTTCAAATGATGGGACTATTCAATCGAGAATTCAGCGAGAGCCTGGAGAGTGGAGTTGTCAAACTGAGAAGCGTCCCAAATGGTGGTGACCTCGGTGATGAAGCCCTCAGAGTTGAGCAGAAGAGCTGTGATTCCGTTGTCGGCCCCACTTTCAGAGCGACCCTTCCACTCATAGGCTCCACCCACGGCACTTCCAACAACGTGGCGGACGGCAGCACCGGAACCGTAGGGCAAAGTGGGCAGAGCTCTGTTCAGGTATCTTTCAATGGCCGCCTTGCCTTCAATGCGTGTGCGAGTGGTGAAGTCCTGTAGGACAGCATCGAAAGTCAGAAGGTCAGCCACGGCGGTGACATTACCCCCGGTGAGAGCTGCGTGGAGCTCATCTGCGACGCGTTTGATACTCTCTTTGGGTTGAGATGCTACACGCGATTCGGCGAAGTCGGTAGGGAACTGGTCATCAGGCACGCGGTACGCCGAAACAGGGTTGAGGCGTGAGTCCCAGTAGTCGACCTGGCGCAAGACCTTGCCGTCGCGGAAGTCAAAGGCAGCGATCAAACGCATTTCGGCGCCAAAGACAGCCGGAGTGTCGACAAAAATGACCACGGCGCTGTTGGCATCGCCAACGATTCGCAGTGGGTAGGACTTCGCATCCGCGGTCCAACCGGCAACAACGGGTTCGAAGGTTGCTAGAAGATCTGGCTGGGAAAAGAAGGTGCCCAAAGTTGCGTCGACATAAACTCCTTCAGTGGTGTCAAAGTAGCCGATCCAGCGCTGAGCGTCGTGGAGACTCTTTGCCGTAAAGTACTCTTGGACGATGTTGACGGCTTCGGTTGTTGCATAGCGCGTGTCGGCAACATCGGGATAAACAGCACCCGACTGGCGGTGAACGATGGTTGGACTGGCTACGGATAGTCCGGCGATTGCAGTCAGGAGGAAAGTGGAGAGCATCTTGACGTGCGTGTTGGTTAGGTGAAGTGCAGTTTTTGGAACTTGAGCTGGTTGACAACTTCAAAGGCTTATAATGATCCAACTGTGACGGATGCGAAGTTGCTTTAATAATTTTGTCTTGGTGCAAGTCTAATTGACCGCGGAACTACTGCAAGTATTGCCAAGCGTTCTATTCCTCAACTTCTCACATTCCTCCGCTCAAGATGGGCATCGGGAATACGAATGTTTCTTCCTTCCCGAGCCGCGCGCGATGCCAACGCCAAATGCCTTCTCATTTTCGAATGCCGCGCGCGATGTTGAGCCTAAATGAGTCTGTGGTACTGGTTTCTGGTCATGCAGAGTCTTATGGCGGATTCCTTGACTTGTGACTTCCTAATTGAATCGAGTGTGGCATTTTGCGCCTACAGTTGAGCATTAGTACGATAATCAACAAGATTCCAGAATTCGTTTGTACACTTGCGATTCTTCTTGCCAAGCTCGGCTGTAAGATTATTGAGGTTTTTGCCGCCTCGTTGGGCAGACTATCTAGGCTTGGCAGCGGGCCGTTTCGGCAACTAGCAACGTCGTGCGACCGAACGGGCATTTCAACAACCCGACCGAGCGCTCCACACACGAGTGCTAGTCAGTAAGGTTATGATCACGATGGTTCGCATTTGCTGGGCAGGCTTGTATCATCAGTGTAGCAGTATAAAGAGCAGTCCGAAACAGCAACTGTGATTTTCTGATCTTCACTGTGGTTAAGGTTATCGTTCCATTCGCAACTATTCATATACCGCTTTGGCAGAGGGCAAAAACCATGATTACCTATCCTTGGCTCCTGGCCGCTTTGGCTCTCATCAACCCTCTCGCTGCTATGCCCACTGGCGAACA
Source organism: Colletotrichum gloeosporioides (assembly GCF_011800055.1). Taxonomy (NCBI): domain Eukaryota; kingdom Fungi; phylum Ascomycota; class Sordariomycetes; order Glomerellales; family Glomerellaceae; genus Colletotrichum; species Colletotrichum gloeosporioides. The sequence continues at coordinate 17,872 of NW_025544691.1, forward strand.
GCTGGCCAAGAGACAAGCCAACAACACATGCACCCAGCCTTTGGTTCGCAAAGAATGGTAAGTTTCGTGTTTCCCCCGCCTGATTTGTGAAAAAAATTTCTTTTCGTACAAGTTCAGCAGTAATTGAGTTGTACGCAGGCGCACGCTTTCCACGGAAGACAGGAAGTCTTACATTGACGCCGTTCAATGCTTATACAGCAAGCCAGCTGTCAATTCGAAGGATGTCCTTCCTGGAGTGACAAATCGTTATGAAGACTTTGTCGGAGACCATATCCTCCAGGCTTCTGCGAACCACTTTGTGGTAAGACAACGCTATGAACCCAGAGGCAAGCGTGCCCTTGTACTGATAGAACGTGCTTTTTTGGTCTAGGGTCACTTTTATCCCTGGCATCGCTTGCTTGTGTGGGCCTACGAGCGTGAGCTACGGCTTTGCGGCTATGAAGGAGCTCAGCCATACTGGGACTGGTCCCTGGATGCGGCAAGCTATGATGACATGCTCAAGTCCCCGGTTTTCGACCCTGATACTGGTTTCGGCGGGAACGGCGAATGGGTGCCTGGTACACCTGAAAACCCCGAACCTGGCATTCCCTTGACCGGTGGCACCCTTGTCTTCAACATGTCTGACCGAACTGGAGGCGGGTGCATCCCGAATGGCCCCTTTGCCAACCTTACACTTCACATGGGTCCCCAAAACAGTGTTGCGTACAACGAATGGTGCGTCCGAAGGGACTTCACCCCTAACCAATTCATGAGTCTGGGAAACGCGGCTTCGGTGGCGGAGGGAATGGCGCAGCCTGACTACGGATTCTTCAGCAAACTCACTGAAGATACCATCCACGGCGCTGGTCATCAGGGCGTTGGTGGTATGTATGGTGTCTTAAGCGATATCTGGGCCAGTCGTGAGTTAAACACCTTTGATCACGAATCTAAGTTCGCCCGCTGACAGTTAGCAGCCGGTGACCCTCTTTTCTGGCTGCATCACTGTAACATTGATCGATCTTGGTGGTCCTGGCAATCGAGGAATCTGACGGAGCGCCTCCGCGATATATCCGGCCCAATTACTCCTTTTGACCATGACAACCGTCTCGGTGGCAATGTCACACTCGATTTCGAGGTCCGTACCAATTCGACTATCAATGTAACCCTTCCTATCAGGGACCTCATGGATATTGGCAATGACTTTCTTTGCTACACTTACGACTCCCTTTACTGAGGACAGCCAGCTAGCTTGAACACGATGTCTTGCTTCACTTTCACCTACAGAAGCTCAGCTTCAAGATCCTATTCCAAAGCCTTCCCGTTCACCCTTTGTATGAATTAAGAATTATTAAGCAGCTCTCAACTTCAGACTTTAGAGGCTAAAACTGATTACATCGCCGTGTCATCTGACCTCATGCATGCCACTTTAAGGCCGTCCGGATTCTCTCGGGGAAGGCACTGACTTCATAGCTAACTATCAAAGGGTTCAACCGCTTGATTGAATCGGGACTTCCGTATTATTAGAAGCCTGCAAATTGCCTTTCTCATCAAGTATAACGAAAGCTTCCTACCGGGCCCCTTTCCCGTTTCATATTGAGACATGAACTACCATGATCGTTGTGTCTTGTCTACAGTCTGGCAGCTAAGTCCCAGGTCGCAGAAGAGGTAGAGGGACTCGATTTGCTCCACCGAACTCTTGATAGTCTCGACGCATTCAATAGAACACACTGCATACAGCGCTATTCAATCCTCGCCTAAGAAACCATCTGTTATCTATTTTTTCTATTCATCTACAGCGACTACGCCATTGACGTGAACGGTTCTTGGAGTGGAGAATGCGTCTTTCACGTCTAGATGCACTCGAGATATATTGGATAGTCGATACACTTTTGTGTATCGCGTTCATCTGGCATAGATGGAATCCTGAATGTCGAAGTGGGTTATTGTGAATATGACGCTGCTTTCGCCACCAAGCAGTCTTCTGCGCGGATGCTGCTTTGCTTCTTTGGACACCTCAAGTTGTGGCTGATCATGTCATCACTCTGGTGCCACTGCTCGGCTTCACGGGCTGCTAAGCCTCGATTTTTTACAGCTGTTCAACCGATCTGACAGGCGATTCTCCATGGTTCCTTGCGACCCCATCCGCCAAGGCGACTTCCTGCGCCCGACTTCGTCTACTTGCCTATTCAGGCTTAAGTAACTGCAACAGGACGGAAATATTACTCAATCAAAACCACGAGCCTGCTGTCTCACTCTTGTGGGAGTATGAACCTCGTTACTGATTTGCTGAGAGTTTGAGACATTCTTATTTGGTATTACCACAATCTCTGGCAAAGTCTGCCTTGATCATAAGCCAAGGCTGCACTGTAGCTCACACAATTCGAAAGTGTACAAGCCACAAGCCAGCTACAAATAGCTGAGAGAATTCCACCAAGGTGATCAAGAGCAGGCTTTCTGAGTCGGTTTTCCCAACTATCAATACGTCAACCCTGCTCGAACCGAGTCTGTAGCTCACAATCGCTTGACGATGAAAATACCTTCACCGTTCAACGTCTCTAAGAGCTTAGTGCCTTGCGAGAAATGGCGATTAGGAGCCCTGTGGTTTGCAATAGCATCATTTTTCACCTTTTTGGTGAACCTATCTTTTGCTGCCTGGACGATGACGAGGGAAGCCCCTGACGGCATCGGCGTTATATGGGAAGGCGAACACAAGACCGTAAAGATTTGGAACACTACCATCCACGTTCTTATCAACATCATCAGCACAGCTTTACTTGCCGGGAGTAATTATTGCATGCAATGTTTGATGGCTCCGACGCGAAGCGAGCTTAACAAAGCACACTCCGAGAGGACATGGCTCGACATAGGCGTACCTACGATTCGAAACTTGAGGAGTATCACTCTGCAAAGGAAGTCACTCTGGATCCTACTATCAATTTCGTCATTACCACTACACTTACTGTAAAATACCATTCAGTATCATTTGGGCCTTCACTAAAACTAACCTGACTACAGATTCAACTCAGTCATATTTGCCTCAATCGCGCCCCGTGAGTACAGTGTGGCCGCGATAGGCCTGCCATCTGTGCCCAACGCGACCACATCCGGACTTCCACAATCACTGAGTATTCGTCAGTTCTCCGAGGTTCTATCCACGTTCACAAATGCAACCCTTCATTTCCTCACAGTATCTGAATGTCTCGATGATTATGGCAATGACTACCAATCCTCGCGAGGAGATCTTCTCATCGTCGCCAACGACGGAGAACCCATCAATCCGCGACTCCCAAACAGTCTATTGCGTTTACGCTACGCGAGCCACCGTGAAGCATCAATTGCCTGGATGTGCAACTACTCTGACAGCAGTGAACCATGCGACGAGCAGATTGCGGATTATAAGAACGATACAACTACATGGCTCCCTTTTGGCCTGCATGTCAACTCCTGCTATAGCGAATTTCCGGAGGAGCATTCTAGACTACTTTATAGTCGCCCGATTTGTTGGACTGTAACCTTTCTCAACTTGCTGAAGGCAGTCTTCATGGTTTTGGTTGCGTGTGGGGCAACGCATACCAGCGAACAGCCAATTCTCACTATCGGGGATGCTATTGCATCGTATCTTCGGCATCCTGACGATCATACGAAGAACATGTGTCTAAATTCGAGGAAGACGTTCGCCATGAGCAACTGGGACTCACACCGACAAGTGTTTGACCCAACCCCACAACGCAAGTTGAGTGCAAGCAGCTCACGTCGATGGGGATTCTGCGTTGGACTGTAGGTGGCCACTACTGTTCTCCGCAACACATCTCTACAAAACACTGACATAATATTTAGGCAAATGGTAGCTCTGTTTACTACTTTCTTCATTCTAATATGGGGACGTTTGGAACTTGGGACATCCCAAATCACGAAATATGGTCTTGGTATCGTCCACAGTGCCACCATCCTGAACATCTTCAGCTCAGGGGCCAATACTCTTCTACTCAACGTCATTATCGTCAATCTGCCGCAACTCCTGCTGTCTATCACGTATTTCAACTACAATGCCCTCTATACATGCATATCTCTGGCTACGGAGTGGGACAGGTTTTGCGGCGGAACCAAGAAAGGCCTCCGAGTGTCTACAAAGCAGCAAGGCGACCAGCGGGAGACATACTTCCTCCAACTTCCCTACCGTTATTCGCTACCACTTGCCGCGTTATCTAGCGGTATTCATTGGCTTATGTCACAGAGCATATTTCTTGTCAGGATAGAAAAGTATGCCGGCGACAACTTCACCGAAACAACGTCTTGTGGATGGTCACCGGTTGGCACCGCCTGTGTTGTTATTGCGGGGAGTAATCTCGTCGGGTTCCTCGTTGCCGCTGCCTCTCGTCGTCTTCGCTATGGAGGGATTCCTGTGGCTGGTAGCTGCAGTGCGGCAATAGCTGCAGCATGCCACCCGGACCCATCAGAAGGCGATTCATTGGCAACATTGCCCCTGAGTTGGGGTGTTGTTTCTACAACAGATTACATGGGCCACTGCTCGTTCTCGAGCAAGGATGTTGAGAGACCCATGGAGGGGGGTTTCTATGCTTGACGAAATACAATGTCAGTATGGCCATGGAGCTTGTGGTCTGATACATCACACCGTAATGGTAGTCGCAGTAGTGTGGGAAACGAACTTGGAATTATCGAGACTCTATGTCATCCCTCTCAAGCCCCAAACCCATCAAACGCAAAACACTCTAAATCTCTTTCACAAACCCAACCTCAACAACCCTCTCCATCGCCAGCCTCAAATTCGCAATCTTGGCCCGCGTATTATCCCTCATCCACAAAAACGTGCCCAACACAATCCTCCTGAAAATATTCGTGCCCGTGCGAATGTGCATCTGCCCCTTGCCCACAACATACAGCACCTTGTGCGCATACGCGCGGTCCAGCTTCGCCAGCTCCGCCGCGACCCGCTCGTCCTTCAGCTCCGACGGGCCCTCCATCTCCTCCCACTCCGTCGCCGTGCCGGACGTGTTGGTCTCCTGCTCGCTGGCGGTGGCCGCCTTCGCCGCCGCCTGGCGCACCACGAAGCGGCGGATCTGCTCGTAGATGAGCGCGCCCAGGTCCGGCGAGACGACCTCGTCCATGAAGCCGTGGCGCACCACGAGGCGGTAGCAGCCCGGGATGTTGGCGAAGCGCGAGATGTGGTAGCGCTCGGCGTCGGGGACGGAGGGCACCTCGACGGGGTGCAGGTGGAAGAAGACGGCGACGTCGGGGAGGGCGCCGAGCTTGGAGGCGAAGTGCGTGAAGACGCTCGGCGTCTGGATGCCCGTCTTGTCGAAGAAGATGCCGAACCCGCTGACGGGGGAGAGCAGGTCGCCGCCCCAGCGGGGGGTGAGCTTCAGCCCGCCGTCGGCGGCCTTGGCGAGCAGCGCGGACGGCTGGAAGCGGTCCTCCTTCTCGGCGCGCCACTGGTTCTCCTTGCCGAAGCGCCAGAGGAGGAACATGCCGGCCATGAGGGCGGAGATCATGAGGGTGAACCAGGCGCCGTCGGGGACCTTATTGAGGGCGGAGGAGAGGTAGAGGCCGTCAAGGGTGGCGAAGGCGAGGAAGGGCAGGAAGATGAGCCAGACGGGCAGGCGCCAGACGAGGATGGCGACGAGGGTGACCATGAGGGTGTCGAAGAAGGTGACGAAGATGACGCAGACGCCGTAGGCGTGGCCGAGGGAGGTGGTGTTGTTGTAGACGGCGGTGACGAGGATGGTGCCGAGCATGAGCAGCCAGTTGAGTAGAGGAACATAGACCTGGCCGTGGAAGGTGGACGAGGTGTGGACGACCTTCATCTGCGGGCAGTAGGAGAGCTTCATGATCTGGGAGGAGAGCTGGAAGGTGGCGGTGATGATGGCCTGGGAGGCGACGATGGCGGCGAGGACGGCGAGGATGAGGGAGGGGTAGAGCATGCCGGGGGGCACGGTGTTGAAGAAGGGGTTGGTGTACTTTTCGGGGAAGAGGGCGAGGTGGGCGGCCTGGCCGGAGTAGGCGAGGATGAGGCAGGGGTAGGTCCAGAGCAGCCAGCTCATCTGCACGGCGCGCATGCTGAAGGCGCCGAGGTCTGCGAAGAGGGCCTCGACGCCGGTGAAGCAGAGGAGGACGCCGCCGAGCATGCGCCAGCCCTCGGTCTTCTTCTCCATGAAGAAGTGGATGGCGTAGTAGGGGGAGAAGGCCTTGAGGACGGTGTAGTCGTACTTGACGAGGTTGTAGATGCCGAAGGCGCCGTTGAAGCCGAGCCAGACGATGACGATGGGGGCGAAGGCGCCGGCGAGCTTTGTGGTGCCGAGGGGCTGGATGAGGAAGAGCAGGACGAGGATGCCGCAGGTGGTGCCGACGATGGTGGAGGTGCTGATGTCGGGCTTGACGACGGCGAGGCCCTGGATGGCGCCGAGGACGGACTGGGCGGGGGTGAGGATGCCGTCGGCGATGACCATGGAGACGGCGAGGACGCCGATGGTCTTGAGGAAGCCGCGGGTGAACTTCGACTTTTCGATGGCGGAGCGGATGCCGCGGGTGACGGGGCGGACGTCCTGGGTGTTGAAGCGCTCGAAGTTGAGGGTGGCTTCCTCGCGGGGGTCGACGGTGGTGATGTTGGCGAAGCGGGTGAGGAGGGAGTAGCAGGAGAAGGTGCCGCCCTCGCCCTCGTTGTCGGCGTGGAGGACGATGAAGACGTATTTGATGGTGACCATGAGCGTGAGGGACCAGATGATGAGGGAGAGGACCTGGGTGAGGTCGTTCGGGGTGGGGACGTCGGTGAAGGTGGAGGAGTACACGTAGAGGGGACTGATGGACGTGTAAGTGGGCGTGATGATGTGAGTGTTTGCGATGCGGCTTACCTTGTTCCAACATCGCCGTAAATAACACCAATCGACTGATACGCAAGCCTGTTATCATCATGTTAGTGCCATATCGCGACCCTGGACCACACGCATCACGAACCAAATCAGAGTCGTCCCCGTGAAGATCTGCTTCTTCCTCCCATCATCGCGCCTCCAATCGTCACCGCCCTCGTCGACTTCGACGGTCGAGTCCCTGGTACGGGCGCGCGAGAGACTGCGAGCGCGGCCCCTGGACCCGACGCGGTCGAGGTCGCGGCCAAAGTAGATGCCGCCGGCGACGCCGGTGCTCGATCCGACGTCAGGACGCTGCCATTTCTGCCACTCGTCAATGGTCGAGCTCGACGTGACCCGGTCGGGCTTCTCGAGGTTGTCGTCAAAGTTGATTCTCTGCGGGGTGGGCGCGTTTGGATCGGCCATGCCAGGCGCTGCAAACGTCTATTCGTGTGGGGAGGAGGAAAAGAGAAGATGGAGCGAGAGTGGAAGAGGGAAAGGCGCCGGCGCAAAGCACAGCGTGGGAGGTGGTGAGCGTGGCAAAATAGCAGAGCCGGTTCCCGGAGGGAGGTTGCAGTAGATCAGCAGAACAGAGAGATGATGACGGGAGACGGAAATCTTTTAGACACGTCTACATGGGAAATGGGACGGGGGATGGGACGGGCTCTTTAAGTCGGGCAGACGTTGGGGGCGTTCGCGCCGGCGCGCCGATGCCCTGGCCCTAATCTCACGATGATTCGTGCCTGTCTCGAGACAAAGGACAAAAGGCAAAGGGCAGATTGCCGTATCGGACAGTGGGGGTACACCCATGAGGGATCTTGGTTCATCTTTGCCCATCCTCGGGGTCTCACTCTCACTCTCCCATGGATGACGGGGACTGGGGATGGGCCACCACCCAAGGCGGTCTGGCTAGTGCGGCGGGAAAGGCTCGATACCAGATGCATCCATGGCGCGTGGCGTGCGGACGGTCTTCTTTCTAGTGTGCCTTGGTGCCGAAAAGCTGCCCATTCTGCACGTAGATTTGAGGGTTAGAGACCAGGATCCAGCCCTCTTTCGTAGTCTCGTTCACTCCCACCTCTCTTCCTCTCCCCTGGGACGCCCATCGGTGGCCCGTGTCGTTCGGGTGAGCCCTCAGTCTAGCGCGGCTTGCACATGCAACATGCAACATGCGCGGGCTAATGTTGGACGATGACGGGGGCGCCGCGCATGGCTGGCAGGGAAGGTTTATCAGAGGCTCTCGTTGACAGAAACATGATTGTCACAAACTGCAGGAGAGACGCAGAGCTGGGACGGGGGGCTTGACTTTGGGGGTAAGGCAGGCTGCTTGGAAGGAGGGAACGGCTTAGCGCGCATCCATGGCGTGTGGCATGTTATTTGCTCTCACGGAGTGGTCTAATAAGGTATGCCGGGTAGGCCAGAGGCCGGACGATGCAAGAGAGCTGTACGAAGTGTGAGGAAACGGGCGCCCGCTGCGGTGCCGATGGCTGCTGGTCATGGCCTGAAGTTGGGAACTTGCAGGGGTAGCTCGGACCAGGGGGGTAACGGATGGAAGCGGGGATGGGGGAGGATGAGGCTTCTTCATCATGGGCAAAAAGGAAAGAAAGGCAAAGATGGTGGGCACGAGTCGCAGGGATGCGATGGATGGGGCGTGTTTGCAAGGGAGACGTGAAGCATGTATGAACGAGTGGCTCGGAATGGCCTTTGCGATGATGACAGATGTTGCGCAAGACAATGGGCGGGAAGGCCGTCCTTCTTGTCGTTGTTGTCTCTATTGTCTTTTCACCTCTGCTTTGTTAGTCTCGAGCTCTCGTCTTTTTCCCGCGCGAGGGCGAGTCCAGGCGGTCTGATGACTGTATGGTGGGAGGCCGCTTACACGTGCCAGCGCGTTCGAGACAACCCGCGCATCTTCGTCTCCCATGCAGCAGCAACCAGCGGGTCAGAAAGGAGCCAAGTTGCGGGCGTCGGAGAGATGCAATGGCTGCGGAGCTTTCAGGGCCGTACAGACGTTTAGATGAGGGGCCAGGAGAGGGGCGGTCTCGAGAAGTAGAGCCCCTTGTTGATCGGCTCTTCAAGTGAAGACCGAGTAATATTCGTGTCGTTGGTAACAGCAGAAACACACAGCAACATAATGCCTCACTGCAGATTTTCTGCCGCGTCCCGTTCGTCGACGGCAGGGCCCTGTTTTCATCTCTGGCTAGGATCTGCAGCGAAGAGGACCCCAGTCGAGAAAAAGAGTGGATGGCCAGAAAGAAGAGACGAAAAAGGGAACGGGCATGGCCGGTGGGCAGAAAGACAGACACAGAGAGAGAGGGGAGGCAGCCCAAACATTCCATCGCAACAGACCCAGACACGGACGACGAAAAAAAAAAAAAAAAAAAAAAAAAAANAAAAAAAAAAAAAAAAAAAAAAAAAAAAAGCCAAGAAAATGTCATGCACAGACGCCCGTAGCTCTCTGGCTGGGCTCCTCAGGTACTTCACAGCTGCAAAGGGACTAGCACCCCTGCCATCCCCGGACACTGAAGCTTCGCACAGTGGGTTCGGTGGGCCACTGCCGGCTCCAGTGGGACCCGTCCACTGCGGGTGTCGACGGGCGGTTGGGTGTTTGGTTTGTTTAGCGCTGCTAAGCTTCTGCTAGCGGCAGCCAAGGTCGCCGCATCCAAAGCACTACCAAATCCGCTCATCTCGACTATCTGCCCTAAGAAAACGCAACTTTGAGCTTCATTTTCTGTGCCCCCTCCCCAGCCCTCCTTTTCCGCCAGTATGAGAGATTTTTGGGCAAGATGCTCCCATTGGTCTGCCAAGACATTGCTCACTTTGGATTGCCAAGACTTTTTCGGGCATGCTTTTCGCGGGACGCGCATAGCCACACTGGATACCCTTCACATCTCACCTAGGTAAGGTAATGTCCCTTCTGTCCAAGGTAAACAACCTGACCCAAGACCATGTTTGGCGCCAGTTTCGTGCATTTTCCTCTCGACCAAGGCCATGTGCCATCAACAAGCGCCGTCCGTCATCTGTCATGCCATGCTTGTGGTAGGTAGGTTTGATTAGGGCGCGCGTCGAACCAGATTCCTGGGATCCATCTACACGGTGGACGGTTCTTTTCCCTCTTCAGACTTAATCTCGCAAGGAGAAAATCTCGCAGAAGATCTCGAGCTCTGGCCGCAGCTTACCATCGCCGCTCAGGGGCTGTTGTTGTGTTGGACCCTAACATCATCACCACTTTTCCGTCTCCAGTCATGTCTTCGTTCCCCTCGACAAAACTTCACTGCAAATTGACAGACCGCCAAGTGGATAGACTCATCGCTTTTCGGAGTGTTCGCGCTAGGTAGATTTGATCCCCCCCATATAAACAACCGGCGAGACGCCAGACATGCCTCCCCCACAACCACGGGTACTGCACAAGATTTTCTGCCAGACCGTTGCTTTTTCCCTCCTTCTCCTCCTGCGCGTCTTCCCTTTTTTACTGTTTTGCTCTTAAATCAAGCCGCCCCGGCCCCGACGCAGCCCAGACCATGCCATTCCAGGCCAGTCCAGCCGACGGCCCAAGGCAGCGGACTCCAACCCCTCCTCCCCCTCTCACCTAACCAGAGACACGCTTCTTTAGTCCATCTGGTCAACGGTCGTCGCCGAGCCGTTGGTCTTCTGCTCCCCCACGACCGCCGTGCCGTCCGCCTCGCTGACGGCCACGTTCCAGCCGAACTCGTCCTTGAGCTTGCCCAGCTGGATGCCCTTGAGCGTCGACAGCAGCTTGAGGCACGTCTCGCCCGCGTCCTCCTGGCTCGCGGGGATGTACGTCACCGTCTCCTCGCCCGCCTTGGCGCTGCTGACGCGCTCGTGCTGCTTGCCCGCGAGCGCCTGCGCCGAGGAGGCGTCCACGCGGCGCGTGATGGAGCGGATCGGAACCAGCGCGGCGGCGGTGCCTGCGGCCATGACTTCGGAGAAGGTGGGGAGCTCGCTGTACTTGATCTGTGTTGCGTGATGTTGTTAGTCGGGGATTCACTGTAAACTGCACAAAGAGCACTCACCACACGCTTCTCGACCTTCCAGCCGAAGCTGCGGGCAATGTGCTGGATGCTGTCGCTCGTCACGCTGTCAATAACGCACTTGGAGTCCGGCACGACAAGCGTAACGTCCTCGCCGTCCTTCTTGACACCGATGAAGCCGCTCGTGCTGAACTCGTCAATCTCCTCGTGCTTGACGCTGTCCAGGTGCAGCGTGATCCCGTAACCCTCGTTGCGCGCGCGGTCGCTGAAGCGCAGCACGGGCGCGTAGTTGCCGCCGACCTTGGCGTGTCCCGTGCCGTTCGGCGCGGCGCGGTCAAAGTCGTCGAGGATGAGCGCGTTGACGGGGTGGGTGCCGTGGTAGACGCCCGTGGGGATCACGAAGACGGCGAAGATGTACTCCTCGGGCGGGTTGAGGCCGAGCTGGGCGGAGGAGCCGTAGAGCTGGGGGCGGATGTACATGGCGGCGCCGGTCTCGTGGGGCGGGACGTAGCCCGCGTTGAGGGAGACGGCGGCCTTGACGGCGTCGAGGAAGAGGGCCTCGGGGACGCGCGGCATGGAGACGACGTCGGCGGAGTGCTGCAGGCGCAGGGCGTTCTTGTCTGGGCGGAAGACGTTGATGGTGGCGTCGCCCGGGGCGCGGAAGGCCTTGAGGCCCTCGTAGGCTTGCTGGCCGTAGTTGAGGGCCGGGGCCATGCCGTGGATGCGCATGAAGGGGTCCGCGACGAACTTGAGGGGCGTCCATTGGCCGGTCGAGACGGAGTAGGTGGACTCGATGTGGCCGTTGACTGGGAGGGAAGAGAGGTTAGCTGAGGTTATCCAGGAGGGGGGTTGACCGGTAAGGAGGGGTGCGCACCTTCGCGGACCTTGAAGCCGACGTTGGACCAGTCAATGGTGTTGACCGGAGGGGGCGGGAAGGCGGCCATGGTGGTGATTGTGTCTGTTGGGGGGATTTGGAGGGGATTCGAAGGGTATCGCGGGCGTCAGCGGAGGCGTGGAAAGTCAATTGAGTGACTCTGAGGAGGCGTCTCGACGGTAAAGATGCTTGAATCGTGGAGAGATGGATGGAGCTCCGCGTTGCGTGACACACCGAAATTTTAGGAGGGAGTCATTCGTGCGCAGGGCAGCACAGGAAGTGTGTCCCGCACCGCCCGAATTATTTTGGAGGGGCGCCGATCTCGGGACTGCGGGGTGCCTGCTTCTCGCGTGAGCTGCGCCCTTTCAGTGGCTGCTGATTGGCTAACGACCACTAAGTAGCTGACTGAGACGGCGGGGCATCCCTGTCCGCCTCCGTCTGCCGGAGCACCACGTTCAGTCGTTTCCTGCAGTTCTCCAAATGCGAGGTGAAAGGGGTCCAACGCGCATGATGTCATTTTGTTATTGTCGCGGGAGTTTTCTCATTTTTTGCTACAGCGTTTGGGATGGAAGAATGATCAGATGAACCATGTTGAGGTAATTATTCACGAATGCTTCATGTTCGCAGAATTTGTGAGCTGACTTACGGTATCTTGGCACACAAGGGCATTCTAAGTGAATGCTCACTCAGCCCAGCGGAATTCCCCATCATGACCTGCATCAACTGACTGAAATGGAGCTACCTTTCCGCGGGCACTATCATCCTCAATCCTGCGAATGGAGACACCAGGTAGTATCAGTCCCCGATCGAGTCGGAGCGGCCCGTCCGAGCGGGTGCCGAGTGGGCCTCGGCCCGGAGCCGGAAGCACATCATCAACTGCCTGACGGCGACAAAAGTGATGGAGCCGGGGTGAATCGAACACACAATCTCTCCCCCGGCAGAGTCTCTGGATACTTACTGTTAGTTTGTCCGGGGAGTGAGACTCTGGAGGGGGAGCGCTTTACCGTTGAGCCACGGCCCCTTGGGTTCTTGCTGATACTTTGTGACAGAGGAACAGGGTATAAAAGCATGCTGGATGCCTGCTGCGGTGGCGTCAAGATATCCATTCAGAGCTGAGGAATATCGTTGTTGAGGCCAAATTCCAGTGGAAGGTTCGAAGCCACGCGAGGCAGCTCTGGTAGTGGCACTCAGTGGCTGACAGCTGGCACCTGGGAGGCCCACTGGTCTTGCCTTGATTTTAGGACCTATGCTCATCATTATTTTTCAAGCTCAACTTACTACACTTAACTTGGTTGATCCAGTTCATTTTGTGCGGCTGTAAGTGAGTAGTTGTTAAGCAGTGAGAATGAAAGGGAGTCTCCAACGCCCAGGCCTTATCTCCAGCGGTGGGGCTTCCCCACGGCGCGGATGCGTCACCCGGGCCGCCGTTTATCTTTTCAGCAAACTGCGGGGACACCGACCCAACCCAACCCCAGACACTGACATCCTTCCCAATCTCCAACAAGACCGCGAAAGTTGCTGTACTGATAAGACACAAAACGACTTATCTGATTAAGAGAAAGCATACTTAATCCGGTGTCTTGCACTAAGAGCCATCGTATGCCCGTTGGCCCGCCTGAGCCGTGAGGCACAATGATGGTAGTCTGGGCTCAATAATCTCAGCGTCAACCCAGAGCAGCGTGTCTAGGTAAGTTACACAGTCTTCGATGCTAAATCTTACGTGAATCTGATTTTATATAGATACATCAACAGCTCTCTCATGCAACGACTGCCATGGACGAAGCTCGCTATGCTAAGCGGGCACGCCAGGCCTGCGAGCCGTGCCGGTGCGGACAACCCGCCACTCTCCCCGCACCTCATAGCCGCGGATCTGACGATAGAGCACTAGCAAAAAGAAGTCGAAATGCCCGGGAGAAAGACCAATATGCTCATATTGTGAGAGACTTGGCCAGCAATGCGTGTACAATTCATCCGCCGAAGTTGTTGACACGCATCAGACGAAGCACAACAGAGAAATGGTATGCATACCACCAGGGTTGGCTTGGCAGGATTGAAGAAGGGAAGCTGATTGTTCACATAATAGGAACATCGAATGAACAGCCTCGAAGACAAGATGGATCGATTGATTCAACATCTTAGGTCAGATCCGTTAATCCCGTTCCACCTCCGGCATTGACTCTTTCACAGTCCTGACCCTCAACCGCGGCGTCCGTCGTCCTCAAACCCAATACCGTCACCCAAGCCTAGTACAGTGACGGAAGTCGCCGTTACGAGGCATGAAAGCCGTCCTGCGCCAAATGGGAGTCCCAGGTATTTTCAGCTCATTATCCGCAGCGACAAGAATGCTTCACTGACCTGCCCCAAACAGCAGCATATCTGTTGTGACAGAAACCCATCTCAATGAGATTGGTCGCCTGTACCTAACATGGTGCCACAGCCAACCCATGACGCTCTTCCACGAAGAGAGCTTCTTAACGTCGCTTGCGACTCGAGATCCCGAGCTGATTCTCTCATTACAAGCGTTGGTACTCAGGTTTCCTCCCGGGTCACTGACTGTAGATGCCGAACAACAGTTAAACACCAAGGCGAAATCCGCGAGGCGCATGGTGATGGAGCGCGTCACGGAAGGACGGGTCGAGCTCTCAACTTTGCAATCTCTATGTCTACTCAGCATGTTTGAATTTGCGAGTAAGAACTCTTATCATCCTCTCATCTTCATCTCCGTACTAACACCACCACAGCCGGCAACGTCACACAATCAGGCCTCAACCTGAGCATCGCAACCCACCTCTCCCACTCCATCCCGCCCTCCCGCAACCAACGCACCGCCCAAGAACTCAACCTCTGCCTCCGCGGCATCGCAGCCCTCCAGAACCTGCAAGGCTGCATCGTCCCCGCCACCGCCTCCCTCCACAACACAAGCTACACCCTCAGCCTGGCCCCCTGCACCTCCCCCTCCCTCTCCCACCTCGACGACGCCGCCCCAGACAACAACATCTCCACCCTCGCCTCCCACTTCAGCGTCACCTGGCGCCTCGCCCGCGCCTACGCCGCCTCGCGCGTCTCCCCCGACGCCCCGCCCCCGTGGGACTCGCGCTCCGACTACTCCACCGTCATGCAGTCCCACCACGACATCGACTGCCGCGCGTCCGCCAAGTACCGCTTCGCCTGCAACCGCATCGGCGACTACGCGCCCGAGGCGATCCAGGCGCAGCGCCACTGGTGGATGCCCTTCCTCTTCATCCAGTTCGTGCACGAGACCATCCCGTGCCTGCTCAACCACCCCTTCCTGCTGTCCATGCGCCTGCGCAGCTTCCGGCAGACGATCCCGGTGTACTTCATGCAGCAGTCCTTCGAGGCGATCAACCGCAACGCCGGGTGGGTGATTTACTTTGTCGACGTGCTGGAGAAGAAGGGCGTGCAGGTGTCGGATCCCGTGCTGGCGCACTGCGTGGTGATTGTGGCGACGATCCATCTGCAGCATAGCTTTGTGCAGGATGATCTGCTGAGGGGGAAGGCGCAGACGGGGTTTGAGAAGTGTATGAGGTTTCTGAGGAGGATGGGGGCTGTGTGGCCTTGTGTTGCTAACATGGTGAGTGAGCTGATATTATGAGGTGTGCAAGCTGACGTGGAATAGGCCGACAATTTGAGGAGACTCCAGGACAGTATCGTCTTGAGACCGTCGCCCGCCCAGCAAGATGGAACCTCCCAGAGCCGGTCCTTCTCAATCAACAGCCAGCTTCTGTGGGACCTGCTCATCTACGACAAGGCCGTCCGCCCCGACGCCGGCTGGGACCAGTCCATGTTCGGGCCGACGCTCAAGGCCGACGTCGCGGAGCTGTCCGCCGAGGACCGGGCTGCCGAGTTCGACCTCGTGGGGTCGGCGGGCATATCGGGTCACAAGGCCATGCCAAACGAAGCGGCAGTCTGGCCCCCAAACGAAGATCCGCCGCCTGTGGATCTGCCGCAGAACACGGGCCTCGATGCGCAGGTGGGTGACTTGGCGGGCGGGCCGTCGTTTGAGGATATCTTCTTTGAAGGGGTGGGCCCCTTTGGAGACCAAGCTAATAGGTTCTTTGATGGGAATGATTACGGACGGGCGATTGACGATTGGTTGAATCTAGGGACATAGCTATGCAAATTCATTCTTGGTATACGCAAACTGCTAACAATCTTGAAGCTCAACAGAAAATTTGCCGCATGTGTTCAATCACCAAGCCAACCCTTCCATCCGCTCAGGACTAGCAATACAATCAAGCCCCTTGCAAAAGGAAACATCCTCATCCGTCTTCTTCGAGACCTCGTGCCGGGGTGTGGCGGGCCAGATCTCACCACCCTCATTCACCTCCTTTTGCCTATGACCAACGACGAGATCTCGGGTAACCTGCTGGAAGAACAGCGGTCCCTTCTCCACCCGTGGGTGAAGCTCCCCGTTTACGAAGATGCCCGCGTTCAGGTTCCTCTGCGCGCCGTTGCAGAGATCCTTGTCCTCTCGGAGAACCTGCTTAAAGAACTCGGAGATGCTGGTAAACTCTTCCTCCGTCGAGTTCTTGTTGCGATATACCTCGTACTCCATCTTTGTCTGGGTGGCGGAGACGGGGACGCAGCGCATGATGTACATGAAATCTGGTCTGATGTACGAAAATGACAGTGTTAGTGGTCTATCGTAAGTGGTTGGGGATAAGGGAGCTTACGTGACAGTCATCGACGCGTTGGGGTAGTAGAATGTACTGTAGATGCCCAGGCCCTGGACATCCGGCTTGTCCACGTTCCAGTGCTGGATCCAGTTGCCCCTCGTTTCGACCCAGTACTTCGTCAGGTCTGTGGTGCTGGCAACTGCGGGGTGCCCTGTTGGACAGTGGTAGCACTACACGATTCTGGTCAGACTGGTCTATGGTGTCGTTGTGCAGAAACACACATACCTCGTTGTAATTATCGGCCAAAGTCTTCCAGTTGTAATCACCAAGCATCTCCCACGCATGGTCAAACACGTAGTCATCCATCTTGAAGTTCTGCAGCCGCGGCTGTTCGTCAACCTGCGTAAAGAACTCTTCCCACGAGACACCAGGCTTCTCCGACGCATCCAGGTTAACCCAGACGAAGCCAAGCTGGTCTACGTGGACGTGGACCTTGAACAGACTGTTCTGCGTTTTATCGAAGGACGGGAGCTCCTGGTACTTTGGCGCCTTGGCCAGCTTCCCATCAAATCCGTACGACCAAGCTGAGAATCATCTGGTATTAGCACATTCATCAGACTCTGTGTTCAACAGGCCGTACTTACCATGATACTTGCACGCAAGCACACTCATATGCCCGCTGTCCGTCTCCACAAGCGGATACGCACGGTGCCGACAGACGTTATGATGTCCCCGGATCTCGCCCTTGCGGTCCTTGACGAGGAAGAAGTTGAACCCCGCCTCTGTGATCTGCACAAAGTCACCGGCTTCGACAAAGCGCGCCTTGTGCGAGACGAGGAGCCACCGCTTCGAGAAGATGGCGCGGCGCTCCAGCTCGTACATGCCCGGTGAGCGGTACCATGACGCGGGGAGGGCCCGGACGGACTGGGGTTCTGAGGGAGTTGAGGAGGGGGTGTCGGTGGACTTTCCTAGACCGAGCCAGTTCATCTTGGTGTCGTTGGTTTCTGCCAAAGACTTAGACGAAAGTTCACGAGGAGGGCAAGGATTGAGCAATGAATGGAGCCGATTACGCGATGAGATCTGGGTATGTTTCTATGGACCAAGCTAGCAAACTATTCCAAACGACATCTTCATGCGAATCTCGCTATATACCAGTCCTGCAAGCTAACTGGCCTCGAGATAAGAAGCTCAAAGTGGTCTCGGCATGTATGCCGGATCCCTGCCGGGAGGGGTGGCCCGTCCGCAGGTCCCCGTAAGTGGGTACGGACCGTGTTCCGTACCCACTTTGACGCCAGCGACAGTCCGTCCTCGATATCGAAGAGAAACCGATTGGACAATGGAGTAACACGACCCCGACGTCGGTGGACATGTCAATCTATCTTGCAATTCTCGTGATTTCCATGACGGGGCAGACCAGCTGATGTGTGACGTTCACCGCCCACTCACGGACCTCAACTGAATCAATATCAGCGACGTATTGCTGTCTCTGCGCCTCTCCCTCAAGTCCGTCTCTCACGTTCCGTCGCATCGCTGAACCGCCAGACGTCTGCCAACACCCAGCCAAAATGCCTTCCAAACGAACTCCCAAAGACGCGCCCATCGTCATCGTCGGCGCCGGCGTCTTCGGCCTCTCCACGGCCCTCGAGCTCCGAAAGCGCGGCTACCTCCACATCACCGTCCTCGACCGCTTCCTGCCCCCCGTCCCCGACGGCAGCAGCGTCGACATCTCGCGCATCATCCGCGTCGACTACGCCGACCCCGTCTACTCCCAGATGGCGCGCGAGGCGTACGCGGGCTGGAACGCGCAGTACTCGGACCACTACCACGAGTCCGGCTTCGTGATGCTCGCGGACCGCAAGGGCAACGGGTGGCTGGACGCGTCGCGCGAGGTTGCGGCAAAGAGCGGCGTGGAGCTGACCAACTATGCGGACGCGAACGACGTGTTGAAAGACTATCCGAGTGCGAAGGCGGACTTTAAGGGGCTACAGGCGTGTATCAACCGTCGCGGCGGGTGGGCTGATGCGAAGGGGGCTATTGCGCAGTTGGCGGGGGAGTGTAGCCAGCTTGGAGTGCAGTTTGTCGCGGGAGCGCGGGGGACTGTGAAGTCGCTCAAGTTTGAGGAGGGGAGGGTTGTTGGGGTTAATGTTCTCGAGGGCCCGCCGGTTCTCGGGGAGAAGGTTATCTTGGCGACGGGAGCGTGGACGAACCGGATTATTCCTATTTCTCATGCCAGCTCTGCGTCTGGACAGCCTGTTGGGTTCATCCAGCTTACGGAGGAAGAGGCCGAGAGGTTGAAGGATATGCCTGTCATGATCAACTTTGAGTCTGGCGTTTTCATCTTCCCGCCCACGAAGGGAAAGAACCCCATCCTGAAGCTAGCGCGCCACGGATATGGGTATGCCACCGAGGTTTCCGTTGGCGATGACGGTTCTCAAAGGGTCATCTCTACGCCGAAGAGGGACGGAAGTAACGCGGCAACGGGATACCTCCCCGATGACGCGGATGAAGGTCTGAGGGAAGGTGTAAAGCAGCTACTACCCGAGTTTGCGTCGCGACCGTGGGTCAACCGGCGCTTGTGCTGGTACTCCGACACCCCCGAGGGAGATTTCATCATGGATTATCACCCGTCTATTGAAGGAGTCTTCTTCGCCACCGGGGGAGCAGGACAGTAAGTAATCCCACACCATGCAATCAACGACAATGGCTAACCAGATGTCACACTCAGCGCTTTCAAGTTCTTGCCTATCTTGGGCAAGTACATTTCGGACTGCTTTGAGGAGAAGGCACCACAAGAGCTACGACACAAGTGGAGGTTGCGCGCGTCTGAAGGTCAGGACGAGTTGAAGTTGGGAGACGGCAGTCGAGGCGGTCCGCCTTTGCGGAAGTTGTCTCCCGTTGAGCAGTCTAAGCTGTAAATTCGCCTTTATATAGACATAGATTTCGCGGTGCATGTTGACCGCCTACCCTAAGACAAGTCGAATGACTTCCCAAAAGCAGCTAGGAACACGTGACCCTCTTGGTACTGATGGCGCTCCGTTGAAAACGATCCAGTCAACCCCCAGAATAATAAGCTTATCATATGAGAAGACTTAAACATCTTGAAGCTGCTATGCGCCGATGGCGTCAAAGCATCGATATCGGCGATGGTGCGAGGAGGTCCGGTTGGTCAGGGCTTATCGAACGGCCGGGATCCACCCGGTCCGCCTCCGGCCTGAGCCGCCCCGTCCCCACTTACGGGAGATAAGTCCTGCCCACTCGGAGGGCTGCAATCAAGAACAAGATAAGAGAACAAAGTTGGGAATGCCATGCACGTGAATGATAGTCGATAGATCACCGAGCCAAGACCTCGTTAATCAGATGGCCATAGAGCAGACCAAATCTAAAGCTTCATCTTACAAGAACGTAACCTTCTCTGCCGCAGTAAGATACATACGGAAGCCAAACAACTAGACATCATGAACGGAAACAACCCGCACGGAGGCTTGTCCCATGGTCTCTCGCAAGAGTGCAGAAAAGTCCCGTATCGGCGGATTCGCGCCGTGATCATTGGCGCGGGGTAAGTTCTGAATCATGCTGGGGTTATGTCACGTTGTAACTGACACCATCTGCATAGAGTATCAGGGATTTTGATGGGTAATGCATTCTTCATCAAAGTCCTTCCGGTAGACTAACATTGCGGGACGTTAGCCTACAAGTTACAAAAGTACCTTGGAGAATACGTTGATTTTCACATCCTGGAAAAGTCCCCAGAACTAGGGGGGACTTGGTTCGAAAATAGGTATCCGGGTAAGCTATTATTCATCCATCTCTAGAGTTCTTCGTCTGAATTTTCATAAATAAGGATGCGCGTGTGACGTTCCTAGCCATTGCTATCAGTACAGCTTTGCCCCTAATCCCGACTGGTCAAAATTGTAAGCTGAATTCAACCAACAATGGGTATGATGATGCTGAAATGCTGGTCTAGTTACGCATCGTCTCAAGAGATCAAAGCTTACCTCGACGGAGTTGCAAAGCATTTTGACCTGAAAAGGTTCATCAAGTTCAACACCAAGGTCACCAACGCTCAGTGGTCAGAAGCCAGCAGCATATGGACTGTCGAGGTCGAGAATGGATCCACCTATGAGGCGGAGGTCCTATTCAACGCCGGCGGTATCCTCAACAATCTTCAAATGCCGAACATCACCGGCATCGACACCTTCACTGGCCCCATTCTTCACACCGCCGATTGGGACGCATCAGTAGATCTCAGGGGTAAGAGAATTGGCGTCATCGGTGCGGGGGCCAGTGCCGTTCAGCTCCTACCTCAGATACAGCCGACGGCGACGAAAGTCACCGCCTTCATCCGCACACCGTCCTGGATCTCACCTCCCGTTGCTCTCCCAGAGGCCGATCGGCCAAGTTATTCTTATGATGAAGGGGAAAAGACCAGATTCAGAGAAAACGACAGCGACTATCTTGAAGACCGGAAGCGTTTGGAGGCGCAATTCAATGGCATGTTCGATGCCTTCTTCAAAGCAAGTCCGCAGCAGAGGGACCTCCGGGAACGATTTGAAAGCCGCATGAGATCTCTTATTCGCGATGTGGCTCTTCAAGAGCGGCTGATTCCCAAGTTTGAGGCGGGCTGTCGAAGGATTAATCCTGGAGAGCAGTACCTCCTGACTCTCCAACAACCAAATGTTGAGCCCGTTTTCGAGGGCATTGAGAAGATCACTTCTACTGGCATAGTCGCAGGCGGAGTCGAGTATCCTGTGGATGTTCTTATCGCTGCCACCGGCTTTAACACAACCTTCAGGCCGCGCTTCCCAATCATTGGTAGAGATGGCAACAACTTGCAGGATGTCTGGGCCGAGAACCCGACCTCTTACTGCGGAACGGGCGTTTCTGGATTTCCCAACTACATGATATTCTTGGGCCCCAACACGCCCATCTCAAATGGCAGTCTCATGGGTAAGTGAGGACACTTGGAATCTTTTAACGACGCTGAGGAATTCGGTATAGGCCCAATTGAAGCAACTGGCGACTACTTCGTTCGCATTCTCACCAAGATGATCCGACAACGTATCAAGTCCTTTGATGTACGCATCGAGGCTCAAACAGACTTTGACAATCACACGCAAGAGTTCATGCGTCAGGCAGTCTGGACAGGAACGTGTCGAAGTTGGTGTGAGTTAACCCCACGAGGATAAAGTCAGCAGAAGCATAAAGCTAATCGAATTGGACCCGCACAGTTAAGAAAGATGTCAACGGGAAGGTGAGCGCTCTGTGGTGTGGAAGCTCGCTTCATTACATGCAGTCTCTCGCAGAGGACCGTTGGGAAGATTACGAGTGGCGCTTTGACGGCAACCGCTACGCGTACTGGGGCAATGGATTCTCCTGGATTGAGAAGTCCGAGTTGGATCCTTTGGGCATTGAGGAGAGGGAGTACTCAAAGACAATGACCACCATTGCAGAAAGATCATCGGACCTCAGCTTCTATCTGGGTAAGGCTGATCCCTTGCCCAAGAGGGTCTTGTCTCACGTGGTGGACGCCGAAGCTCAGTGTCAGCATATTGTGGGGCAGGCTGAGGTCCACGGGACCGATCTGACCAAGTCCAATGTGAAAGAAGCGGACGTTACTGAGCAGGAGATGCGTTCTGGTTTAGAGTCTTATGTTCCAGCTATTGCTGTGGGGGTTTGATGCAGGCTGCAATAAATCGATTTCTCTATGAATACACTAGTTCACATAATTTATGTACACAATGAGAACACTGAGGAGGCATTCAGCCAAACTAGTGATACACAGTGAAGCTCCCATGTAGTATCAGGCAGCGAGTTACTCTTACTACGGCTAGTCTGACTGGTCGAGACCGGCTGCTTCCGACAAACCCAAGAGGCGTATAGCATTCGTTCGCGATATCATATCCACCTCATCCTCTGTCAACGTGTTCGTTGTGAGAAGTTCGGCGAGAAACCTTTTGCCGCTACTGCTGGATTCGAACGGATAATCAACACTGAACAGGATATGCTCAGTCCCCGTTACCTGCTTGAGCATTTTGAATGTGTCGACACAGAAAATGCCGCTCGTCGTGATCCATATATTATCCTGCCAAACATCCTTGATAGACTTTGATCCCTTCTCAGTCATAGCTTGGGAGGCTGGCATACTCTCAACTCGGGAAAGCATCATAGGTAAAAGCTCTCCCACGTGGCTGGTGATGATCTTGAGCTTGGGAAAACTTTCAAACACCCCAGCAAGATAGAGTTTCAGAATATGCAAGCCCACGTCTTCATGCCAGCCCCACGAGGCCGTCCCCAGACCTATTTCCGCCATAGTTGAGTAATTACCGCGATAACGCGATTTGAAGATTTCCGGGGTTGGAGGTGAAGGATGAAGGTAGATCGGGACGCCGAGCTCTTCCGCGGCCCCGAAAACGGGCCAGAAACGGCTGTCGTCATAGTGCGTCATGTCTTCCAGATGGTTGTCGACCATCGCGCCGACAAATCCCAACTCGTTGACGGCACGTCGAAGTTCCGTGACGGCAACGTCCGGAACGCCCATTAGGAGAGCAGCAAACCCGGCAAAGCGCTGAGGGGTCTGTCGAATGGCCTTTGCCATCTCATCATCTGCGCTTCGACACAAATCTGGCCGGTTCGTGGCCACACCGGGGAGATGGAATAGAATCTGGAAAGCAATCCCGCCGGCTTTCATATCGGAAAGACGTAAAGAGCTAAGGTCCCATACTCTTGCCTGTTGGTCAGGATAGATCTCCCATATGTTCTTGTAAAGTGGGTAGTCATCGCCGAATGAAGGGAAAATGACATGCTCCTCCAGGGTGATAGCTTGGTTGTTCAAAGCCGTGATTGAAACAAGATGTTGGTCGTTATGTGGTCTTGTTTCTTCTTTTTATCAGGATCATCGCACGTGAATACTTCTTCTGTCCTTCTGAATATGAATTCTATGGTATTATGACGAGCTTTTAGGACTACTTGAGTATGTGGATTCATCTTGGGGGAAGGCAACGGATGGCCCGGCGAATTGGGAATTGGTACAAACAACGAAACACCGAAAGGCGATGTGGCGAGAAACATTGTGCGCAAGTCAAATGAGTGGGTGAGCAAAATGTTCTTGAAATTCGAACAAACCGACTGGTATCAGGATGGGCTATCAGAATCCGAAAGCGAGGTTCAGCAAATTATTGCAATTTGGTGTGACCTCAAAGTCTACGTTCACGCTTGGAAGCTGATGTGCGGCCCGACCGGAACACTATCGGCACTTCGCGCTTCCGGCGCTCGTTGTCTTCACCCCGTAGCCCGCGATCACATGATGGTACGCCGTAAACGATGTACTGCTTTTCTCCGGTGTGGCAATGCCAAATGTGACTTTGTCCATCCTGATGATTTCCACACGATAAAGTCCGCAAAATGGCTCAACCTCGCATGGGGCGTAAGTATGGACGCTAGTTGTGACGGAAGAGACTGTGGGAAAGGAAGTTCTAACGAGGTCTGGGAACCCCGCAGTATTGAGGAAAATAATTTCTCGCAATCGTCAAGGAGACAGTTGTACTCATTTGGGCCAAGCATACGTGACTACAATATCTACAGCATTCCACAAATGTAATTCGCAGCAATCGGAGAGAACATGTCTTTTACTCAGACCATAGCTCGCCACTTCCATCTTTTCTTACTAAACTGGGAGCAGGGTTGATTCAATTCCTTCGAGTCTACTAGAGAACGTGTGGCTACTGAGATAGGTAGATTAATCACGCCTTAACAAGCCTCTTTTCAATTTCTAGATAGAGAGGAATTTGACTTGACTGTGGTGAGCCAATGCCTGTTCCATCAACACACTCTCTGTCTCTGTCCAACGAGTAAATTTATGCAGTCATTATGAATCGCAGGTGGTCAAAGGTCACAGAATGTGACCTTTGGCTGTTCTAAGGCCAACCCCCCTGGTTAGCAGCTTGCCGCAATTGGAAAGTGCGCGAAGTGGCTTGATTAATCTAGCTACGAGCGCCCCGCGCGCGCCCGGCGACAAAGTGGTGTGGCCGATCCCTTGCTTAAAGGCGGGTTTTCGGGCAACGGGTAAACGGGTGTAAGCGAGCCGCTGCGAGAAACCCTGCAAATGGGTCTTTGGGTCGACTGGAGTACAAGCGCCTGCGCCGCACGCTCTGCTGCCTAAGTGCCATCTGACTCCGCTTGGAGAACTCTGCAAAGTCAAGGTTATGCAGAGAGATCCTCGACCGCCGCTTGCTCTAGAGTTTGAATACTTACGTTTGATTCAGGAGCATCTGAATTATCTTATCAGGTATTTTCAGCTGTCTTTTCGAGACCCCTGCTCGTGAGGGAAAGTCGAGAAGTTTGTTCGCTAAAGACGAAAGTAGTTGTTATTGGTATAAAGTAATAATTCGATTGAATTATGAACCTCTCTATTGCGGAGAATAATAACAAAGAGAGGTTAAAGTCCCCTCCCTCTTCTTGTACATTTATCCAGCACTAGGCCAGATACACCTAGGTGCTACTAATAAACTAGGCTTTTTGGTTGGTCAAAAAAGCCTTGGCTAGCCCCTGAGTTGCTGCTACCCCTCACGCAGATGTACTATAGTCAGTTGGCACTCCATAGGATAATGACTTCGAATGTAATCAACTTAAGCGATCCGAGGAAAGTATAAGCTATTCTCAACTGAGATGGTGGTGTGGTCTGAGTGCCTGAGTCCGAGGTGCCTGAGTCCGAGGAGTCAGCTGCAATATAATCCTGCGCCAAGGGCCGCGCCCACGATAGCTTAACGTTGTCTTCTTACACCGAGAGACGATCAATGCAATCGGCCTCAGCGACCTTAGCCAAGGAACGCATTGCAAGGTCATGCTTATGGTATTGCAACATCGTGCTTATGGTATTGCAACATAATGCATCATTTTACACATTCAAAGGAGACTGGTGCACGTCCACTCTCGCTTTCAACCCCTGAAGCTTCGGGAACCATGAATTACACGAGAAGTCAGCAGAGGAGAGTAGCAGCAGACCAGACTGGGCGAGAGTACCAGATGTGACGATAAGACGTCAAAGACTCTATGATGGAAGTCTCCCGGAAATGTATAAAAGGCTCGCTCCTGTCTCTGTCTATGAAAGCTCTTGACCCTATCTCTATCCACCTCAATATCTTCGGCCTCCTAGCAAAAAGACCAATCCGGCATCAAGCAACCTGTACAGCTTCACTCTCGAGATCAATTTCTCCATCTTTCCCAAGCAAAATGAAGTTCTTTGCCATTGTCAGCCTTGTCTCAGGCCTCTTCGCAACCGCCGCCTCGGCCGTCGACCTGCACCTCGAGTTTGCGGGTGGCTGTAGCACCAGCGGCGGCGGGTTCATCTGCCGGAACTGGAATCCCAACACTTGTTGCAGCGTCAACGCGGGTACCTACTTCGCCAGCGGCTCGTTCAGGGCCATCCCGGCCAACTGGAACCTCCAGTGCCGTGGCCACGCCGGGCCCAACTGCGGCTCCATTCGCGAGCAGCAGGACAGCGGCGGCCGCGACTACGTTTGCTTGGGCAACGGCCCCTTTGGCGGGACAGGCTACGGTTTTAACAACAAAAAGATGATCCGCGGTGCGACACTGGACGCCCGCGATGGCGAGGAGACCGAAGGTTGCGCCCAGCCGGACGTCCTGTACCTCGCCGACGGCACCCAGTACAACTACACCGCCATTGCCGAGGCTGGCCAGGCCATCGAGGAACTTGTCTCGCTCATCAAGACCGGCGCATCGGCCGACGATATCCCCAGCGTTGACGTATTCAAGCTCGACGAAAAGCTCGTTCTGTAAACATTAGACGCGACTTCAGGACTCATCCCGCTATCGCGCCCTCCCTGAGCCTTGCACAGATGTCCTATTGCGAGTGCTTCAGCTGTTTATTCAGGTTACGATGCGGCCTATTGCTAGGGATCGAGGCGGTTTATACGTCTCTTGTCCAGTAATTTGTCCTTTTTTATGAGGGGATGGGAGGTGGTTCTTTTCTCCTTCTTAATATGCTCAGCTTATCTGAGTATACTTGAACACTCCTTTTGTAAATTACAGTAGATTAAGCTTAGGTACTTAAATAGTAAGAGATAAGACCTTTATTACTGTAAACTACCTAATACATCCCTCCCCAAGTAAAAAGGTCGATTCAAGCTCTGGATCAAGCTCTGGATCACGTTGAGAATCACGAAATCTCTAAAGACATAGAGAAAGGGCGCCAATAATATCAGAATGCGTCGCCCACGGTTTCCGCAATAGCACAGCATGCGAGAACGAGGACTTCTGCCAGACCACATGTCACGCGCGTCCACAAACACATCATCTCGCCCCAGGGCACCATGCTCCGAGCCCAGAAAATTGCGCAAGACTGGGCTTAGTAGCCAGTCGACGTGGCTTCTCCGTCACCAACGTTCGATTATTGGCATCCCCTAGAGGATCCATCAATTCACACAATATGAAGACCCGAAAGATGTTCGCCCAGTGAGAGGGGAATCGGTTTCTAGCTCTATGCTTGGATACCCAATCATCAAAGACCTTAATATCATTAAATCAAGCAATCATTAGGGACCGCAGGAAGTCAAAGGTCCCATTTTATGCCCTTTGGCTGAGGTGCTCTGAGTCTACACCCCTTGGTTAATCAGAAACTTGCCACAAGCGGCAAGCGTGGCGAGAAACCCTGTACGTGGGACTTTGGGTCGGCTGGAGGGCGAGCGCCTGCGCCGCACGCTCTGCTGCCTAATTCCGACTCCGCTTGGAGAACTCTGCAAAGTAAAGATTGTGCATGGAGATGCTCGACCACCATCCATCTTTCTCTTATAGAGCGTAGTCTATTAATTTTGATTTAGGATATCCGAACGATCTGACCGATCTGAACCATGTCGTCAGGTATCTTCGGCGGTCTATTCGGGACCCCTGCTCGTGAAGACAAGTCGGGTAGTTTATTCGCCAAAGACGACCCAGTCATCCTTGCTCATGATGATGTGCGCGATTACAACGAAGACAACATCCTCCCTCAAATGCCAGAAACCCTTACAAGGATTCGACAATGGCTACAACCAACTGGCTACGACGATGACAGCAGCGAATACAAGAAACACCTCTCTTTTCATCTCGATGGCACTGGCGACTGGCTCTTGTCCTCTCCCAGCTATCGCACGTGGCATGATGGCAATGATGACGGCCTGCTCTGGGTCCGAGGTATGTGAGCAAGCCACAATTGATCAGAGAACTTGGAGTGAGCTGATCCTTGCGGCCCGCAGGCATACCTGGCTCGGGAAAGTCGGTCTTCGCTGCTTCCCTGATTTATCGCCTAGTTCAAGAGGACGTTCCAGTGCTGTACTTTTTCTTCCGACAGACTATCGAATCCAATCACGAACCAGTGGCTGCCCTTCGAGACTGGTTAGCACAAGTTCTCAAGTTCAGTCCGCCACTTCAATTGCGAATGAAGCGAATTCTGGATGAGAACCGCTCCCTGGACAGCGCCTCAATTGACGATTTCTGGAGTTATCTACGAATTGCGCTGGCTCAGCTTCCAAAGGCCTATTGTGTAGTGGATGCACTGGATGAAATGGACCAAACGGAACACACGCAGTCCTTCTTGAAGACCTTGGCTGAACTCGGTCAATCGAGCCATTCCAAGTTGAAAGTCGTCATGACCAGCCGACCTATAGCCATCATTGAGAAGCCGCTACGAAACGCAAAGTTCGTCAGCATTAGACTTGAAGAGGACAAGGTTGATAGAGATATCGCTGCCTATGTCCAAGACCGGCTGTCTACATCATCGATCCCAGAGGAATACCACGTTGTTATCCAAAGAGCAGTTCCAGGAAATGCCAAGGGTCTTTTTCTATACGCCAAGCTAGCGATGGACTCCTTGCTTCGCCCTGAAGCCAGCATTCGACAGGTTCTACAGAACCTGCCCTCCAATCTCGATATCATGTACAGTGATATTCTTCAAAAGCATGCTAAAAGATCCGGCGTGCCCCAGGATATTCAGATACTGGTCATACAATGGGTTACTCATGCTAGGAGACCTCTCAGATTGCTCGAAATCGCAGAGATCATCAATACTACGCAAGGTTCCAAAACATCGCTGAATCTCAAAGACACCAAGGAACTTGTTCGTGCTGCATGCGGGCCGCTTTTGGAGATTCTCCCGAACGAGACGATATGCGTCGTTCATCACTCGTTGACGGAGTTTTTGTCAGGGTCAACCACGAATCCCAAGACAAGGGATTTTCCCATTCTCGAGTATGGAGCTACTCACAATCTTCTCGCCGCTCAATGTCTCTCCTACCTCCTCTCGAGGTGTTTGGATGAGGTCCAGCTTCAACCCAGGAAGCTCCCGTTTAGGCCGGCTCACGAGTGCCCTGCAGTTGTGAACCACAAGAAACGATGGTTGGCCGCACCATTCCTGAAGTACGCCGCACTGAACTGGTATAATCATGTCAAAAAGGCAGAGTCGGCAGGTTTCGACCAAACAGAGATCAGGCACTTTCTAAATAGACTTCTCCATGGAGAGAATCTGTTGAAGTGGGTCGCTCTAGCTCAGGAAAGGAGGAATTATGTCGACGCAACGCCTCTCCTGACAGCTATTGATCTCGGTCTTGTAGACTTCACCCGAATGCTGCTGGAAAGACCTGAGGAAACAAATGACATCGATAATGCTGAGATACGTTCCTGGGCGTTGCCACGTGCCACACGGCTGGGCCATGACCGGATTGTTGATTTGCTCCTACAACATGGCAAGGACATGAACACGTTCGATGATGAGGGATACACTGCCCTCCATCATGCATCCCGACACAACTACCTGAACATCGTTACTAGGCTTCTTCATGCCGGGGCAGATCCTTTCGTGCGGGATATAGCACACACCAAAGTGAGCGACAGGTCATTTGGACTTTTCGAACAGAAGGGTTCATTAGCTTTCGACTTGGCATGCATGAGCGGCCATGAGGATGTTGCAATCGCCCTTTCATCATACTTCGACACGCCTAGCAAGGCAACCGACGCATTTCAGCGCGCAGTCCAGTCAAGATTGTTTGTGGTCGCAGACAAGATCCTGCAGAGTTCTCTGGTGGATATAAACGCAAAGATAACTGGCTCGTTCGTCGGTACCTTACTTCACGACGCTTGTGAGAAACGCGATCTGGAGTCCATCAAATGGCTCCTTGCAGCAGGCGCTGACCCGAATGTGTTGCGATCTACGCCTGGTTCCGAAGCCCGACCGCCGGGTGTGGGTGAATCTGCACTACACGCGCTGGCC
Organism: Colletotrichum gloeosporioides; assembly: GCF_011800055.1. Lineage (NCBI taxonomy): Eukaryota > Fungi > Ascomycota > Sordariomycetes > Glomerellales > Glomerellaceae > Colletotrichum > Colletotrichum gloeosporioides. The sequence goes on from NW_025544691.1 coordinate 47,466, forward strand.
TCACGGAGAGTATACGGCATTCATGCTGATCCTGGTCCCAAGGTGACGGCGGAGTGCTTTGATGCGTTGCTTCTGGCAGGAGCCAATGTGAACCAGACGAACTCTGACCTCGAGACTCCACTGCATTGCGCCCGCGATTCCTCAACTGTACGTATACTTCTCGAAGCTGGTGCAAATCCAAACGCAATTACGAGGCATGGAGAGACACTGCTACATCTCTCAAATGACCGAGAGATCATACAGATGCTTCTAGAGGATGCCAAAGCAGACACAACACTGAAGACATATGCTGGCCATACTCCTCTCCTGGAGTCATTGAGCGACGGCGAACTTGACAAAGCCATGCAACTGGTCGACTTCGGCGTCGACATGCTGGCTACCAACGGAGAAGGGGATGGAATTTTTCACTATCTTGTGGGAATCAAAGCTGATAAGGAAAAGATTATGCGCTTGATTGAGGGTCTGGTGGCTTCTGGCGCCGATATCAACATGCGAAACAAAAAGGGAGAAACAGCCCTGCACCATTTTGGATATAGACGCAATGGCTTTTGGGGGAGAGGAGTCTCCTTGGATCGTGAGGGAATTGAAGAGGAGTTCCTTTCTCGATTTGTCCGAGCCGGTGCTCGGATAGACTTGAGGGACAAAGAAGGCCAAACACCTTTGTACAACACAATTGCAAAGGCGGCCCTCTCGAGTGTCCGCGGTTTGAGGGACATCTGCGAAAAGATGATTTCCGTAGGTGCGGTTCTGGACACGATCAACGCAAAAGGACAGTCTTTGCTTCACAACTATTTATCTCACTCTCACGGTGGATTTGATATCCAATGTTTCAGATACTTGATCGAAAAAGGTATCAACCCACATCAAGCTGACTTCAACGGTAACACACTTTGGCACGTCGTTTTGCCACGTTATTGCCAGACTCTACACAAAAAGGCCAGTAGCAAGACCGGAATCTTCCAGGAGATTCTCGATCTGGGACTCAGTATAGATCAACCGAACAACGCCGGCCGGACACCCCTTCACGTTGCCAGTAGCTGGATGCCTGAATGTTTCAAGACCTCAGCTTCCAACCCCATGAAAACCCAACCAATTGGAAGCATCACCGCCTTTGACAGAGTCCTCCAGCTCCAGAATAAAGTCAACGCTTCAGACAACGAAGGAGTTACAGCTCTTCATTTGGCGTCCACGTTCTCTCCATACCACACCATGAGGCTGCTGCAAGCAGGTGCGGACCCATGGAAGACTACGAATGATGGTCTGACTGCCCTGCACCTTGCAACCCTCAACAGAAAGACGAATATCGTGGGGATACTGATCGAAGCTCTCGATAGCGTTTGCCTTAGCTCGATGGTAAACATGAGGAATACTCGAGGCAGGACACCATTGTACTATGCCTGCGCTTCCGGTACAATCGAGACTGTGAGGCTTCTATTAGAAGCAGGGGCAGAAATCGAGACGACCACATTCGAGGGTTCTGCTTGGGATGGCTGTGCCCATATTGAGGTGGCACCACCATGCGGACCCTCGTACATGATTGGTTCCATGAATAAGTTCGATAAGCCGGACCACGGATATGTTAAAGTCTTTGGACAGGGACTGCCTCAATCTCATTCCCATTCTCAGTCCTCATCGGAGCATCTTTTTGAAATTTTAGAGCTCCTCATCCGCACTGCAGACTGCAAAGCTGAAACGATTGACAAGACAATCACGGCTGCTGCGCACATCAAGAAGGAGTTCACCGTTGAATGCCTCCTGCATGCTCGAGAGTCACTTCAACTTCAACAAAATTTCATGTCTGAGGAAGTCGAAACAGCCAGATTTGTTGCGGGGATAGTGCAGCTCTGTTATGGCGCTTCAACAGAGAGGCCACGTATTTATGGTCGTCTTCCAAACCCCCACGATGTTCATTCACACAAGCTCTGGGATCTTAGGTTCCCGGGACTCGCAGCCCAGGAGCGGAAAAAGATCGACTGTCTTGAGCTCAGCAACGACAAAAGAAGTATTGTACACGATTTAATCTCTCGCGGCGACGCTTCAAACCTTGCCGATCTTTTGACTTCGGAAATCACCTCCAAGTTGGAGGATCCCGCGTGGTGCGTGGAACATGAGAAGGGTAGCGGATATATGATTCACCCGCTTCTCATCACGGCTTGCTCGCGTGAACAGCCGAATATGGATGTTTTGCGCGTACTGGTTGAGTCCGTCGGCGTTAATCTTAACTCGCTCAGTCGACCAAAACCCGGATGGCATCTTGCAAGCCAATCTGCTCTTCACACTGTCGTGAAAGGCGATTTCTGGTGGCAAATCAGTCAAGCTCTGCCTTACCTTATCAATAAAGGAGCCAACATAGAAATTCGCGATGGAGAAGGCCGAACACCGCTAAACTATGCCCTCAGTCACGCCGGGACAATCATATTCCAGAGAAAGGCTGTTGAAACACTGATTGAGCTCGGCGCAGATGTCAACTCTGTCGATGACAAAGGCAAGTCCTGTCTAGCTCGAGCAAGAGTTGATACGGGTCTCACAAAACTCCTTCTGGACCATGGCGCCATCGTCACATACTCTGCGCTCACAGCGGCCATTGATGACAGAGACGCCGATGGTCTTGAGCTTCTTCTGTCAAGTGGTGCGGATGTTAATGAACGGGAAACCAAAGACCTAAGCAAGCCCAAGACAGAGCATGCTATGTGGATGCAATCAGTCTTCTCAACGCCGTCTTGGAAATTGAATCCATTTCAGGTCGGTCACCGTGGTCGCCCGGCCAACCTACATGGACTCCCACCCTTTGCTATGCACCTCTTGCATCATGCAGCATGGAAGCAATGTAGTTCTGGTCTCGACGCCGAGGGTATCTCCGCATACGACAGGATTGCTAGAATTCTGATTCATCATGGAGCGGATTTATGCACACGATATGAGGGTACAACAGTTGCTCACGCCGTTCTCAGCCTAGGTTGCTTCTCGTGGATCTCTCACGAGCTCCCTCTCGAGCATGTGGATACACGCGATGACTCTGGAGAGACATTGCTCCTGTCTGCATGTCAGTGGGATGACCCCATCACTGGTAAATTCGTCAACTACAGCACGGAGAACATCGCTGAGCTTCCTCCTGTCCAAATCCTGGTCAAAAGGGGCGCTGATATTCGGGCTTATGATAACAAAGGTTGCAATGTCCTCCACAAACTCTTCCCTGCTGAGGGAAAGACACTGGAGGCGGTGAGATATTTTCTTTCGCAGGCTCCAGAGCTTGTCAATCAAGTATCTGAAGATGGCACCGCCCCTCTCCATCTAGCAACGTCATCGAGCGAGGTCAGACTGCTGCTTGATGCAGGTGCAGACCCATCCATCCGAGATAACCGTGGTCAAACTGCACTGTACCTTGCTGTATCGCGTCTCAAAGATAATACAGATGTCGTGGATGCGTTAATTGATGCCGGCAGCGATCCATATACTTCCGCAAAGGATGGGAACACGGTGTTCCATCTCCTTTTAGGCGGAGTCTTCAACGTCGCAGAGGATGGAGTCGTCGTCGGCCCCAGACGTCAACTCTTGGACCGGCTTTTGGCCTTGGGCGTTGACATAAATCTTCCCAATAGCATTGGGGAGACACCTGTGTTCTCATTCTTCCGGTCTGGTCACATAGATCGTTTCTCATCATGGGCCACGACTCAAGAAGCCAAGACGAATGTCGGGAACCACCTGGTCTCTCAGACTGGGCCCTCCCTGTTCTCACCCCGGCCCGTACTTGAGAGCAAACCTGGCCTTTTTGGGAATCCAGTTGGGCGAAAAGAAAATTTCGAAGCACTCGAGAATCCTGTTTTTGATCTTTTGGAGAAGAAGGGGGTGGATTTCGGCGTGGTGAATCATGCAAAGGAGACGCTGCTGCATATCGTGGCTGCTGAGAGAAACAAATCGCACATCCAAGAAAGGAGATTCCAGTATCTCATTGGCAAGGGATTGGATACTTCAGCAGAGGATAAACAACAGAGAACACCATTAGATGTGGCGGCTGCTTTGGGCAACAGGCATATCACGAACCTATTTGAGGCGAAGCATGGTGGGCTGCGTGATGACGGTGCTGAATACTCGTCATGTCCTCAGCCTTCACCAACCGGTCCATTTCAACTCTTCAGATAGTGGATAATTAAATTCAGTTTGGGTTCCTAATCTTTCATCAGATATCGTAAGGTCTTGCCATCTTCAGTGCATGACGACGCCGAAGATAGTGAACAAACATAGGAAGAGGTTTGCTAGCCGGGCAATGCTAATTGGCTATCTGGGCAGTACCCTCTATAAATTTAATCGTAGTACATATATACTTCGATCTAATGATAGACGACGACGATAGACGATAATAATAGACTACAACGATAGCGATAGTAACGATAATAGCGACGAGAATAGTAATAATAATAGTAATAATAATAGTAATAATAATAGTAATAATAATAGTAATAATAATAGTAACAATAATAGTAATAATAATAGTAACAATAATAGTAAGGATTAGAAATTGAAATGCTTTAAAATAAGGGGTAATACACGTTAAACCCTGCCCGGATAGCCAACTGACACTGCCCGGTTAGCAAAACTCCATAGGAATTGCCTTTTTCATCTTCATATGAAAGTCATGTCTTGGTCTCAGATATTTGCGTCGCGAAACATAGTCACAAGAGTTACACAAGCAACGAGTTCCTGCATGCTAAACGGGCTTCAGAAGGGAACTGTGTCAACCGGCAAAACCAGGCCAATCAACCCAATGGCCGCAAAGCAAGCGCACGCAACCCATATTGGAGCCGAAGTAGTGACATCAGAGTATGTGGCAATGAAAGGAGCAATGAGTGACGCAAAACGCCCAACGGCCATAAGCAACCCATTGCCCAGGCCACGGTTCTCCACGTTGAGGGCTTGCGGGGTGTACCTTAGGTATATAATTCAGTATACCATGCTCCACACAGGGAAATTGAACACTTACGCGTAAATAATAGCGTACATGGCATTCAGCCAGAAGTTTACCATGGAGGAGAACGCTAGATTCTCAGCAGGGTTCTTTACCGAGGTGAAGGCACCTGCGAATGCAGCACATGCAGCACCGGTAAACACGAGTGATTTGCGACTTCGGAGCCACTTGTTTGATACCATCCAAGTGCTCAGAATAGGCCCGAATATGCCAACGACTGACGAGATTGTCCAGTCTCGGTATGTGGTGTAGTTGCTTGAGTCGCCGAGGTCCGCGCCGTGCGCGCGCAGATAGTATGGAAGAAAAATTGTGAAAAGGGGGTACCTGAAAATGATAACTTAGCCATGCACCATTCTCGAGTTGGCTTGAGATTATATCAAAACGACTTACGCGATGCCGACCAACATCCATAGCATCGTCAGACAGATCATCAACCTAATTTGCGTCCTCCCCTTAAACAACCTGCCCGCGCGGTGGATGTTTTCGCCAAATGACATCGTCTTCACTTCTTCTGTGGACCCAGTTCTAATGAACTGGTCGGCGGAAATTGTGTAGGTCGAATTGTTCATCGCGCTGATACGATTGATGACATCCACGCCCTCGTCAATGCGGCCGCAAGTCACTAGCCACCTAGGAGATTCGTGCGTCCGAAGCACTAGAGTCCGAACAATTGACATTACGAGGCATAACCCACCCAGGAGGATGTACAGATACCGCCATCCCATGTTTGCAGACTTGGGACATGTGTCTGGTGTTGCATCCTGCGGGCAGCTGAAGGGTACGACGAAGGCCCATCCTAGACTATGATTTAGCTTTTGTGCCAATTTGACCCTATGTCGGGATGATCAGCGAGTCTCACCAAAGATGCCGGTGATAGTATTCCCTAGTCCCCAAACACACGCAAGTCCGGCAAGCATAAAGGACCATCGCTGAGGGATGTTCTCAGCAAGAATGGTGAGATCAATCGCGACTGTGGGGAGCATCAGTGTTGTCAGCATCAGTCATTTCCTACTCCCCAGTAGAGAGACTTACGGTTTCCGCCTCCGAAGAAGCCACAGACAGCAACCCATACGTTAATAGCCGCCCAGTTAGGAGACGAAGCAGCAAGCATAGTAGCAACGGAGATGCCAAATATCGACAGCTGCCACACTATCCTCCTCCCAATATTATCCGCAAGCAGGCCCATTAAAACCGCGCCGATGAACAAGCCGGCGTAGTTGGACGCTGGGAGCAAAGTGGAGCGTTTCGGCGCGAACTCGGGTATCAGCAGGGGTCCGACGAGAGAGATTGATACAAGGAGCATCTGCATCCATGTCCGTGTTAGTACATGCCTTTGATGGATGCTGGAGTACCGACCTGATCCGCAAGGAAGCCAAAGCCGCAAGAAAGCGCCAGCTGCCATTGGAACCGTCCGAATCCAATGGCCTCGACAGCTTCGTCAATCACCCTGAGGTTTATTTCCACTTCACTGAGTGCATGTGTAGTGCTGGATGTGTACTCGACTGTTGTGCCACGGCCGTTGCTTGGAATGGGTGCGATCGGCTTTCCGAGATCATCCACCTTTTCCACGGGCTCATCGTCAACGCTCTTGCGATGTGTGTGTGTGTCCATGATGCTTTCTAAACACTTCGTAGAATATCGAGTGGCTGGATCTGGTGGGTTGCCCTTCACTGCCAAGTGGGTATCATCAACTCCAACCAACTACCTATGCTAGTCACCCGAGAGATCATATAGTCATCCCCTAAACTTCATTCTAACCACTTGTGTTCATGTTCATCCGGCCTTTCGGCGTTAACGAACAATACCTCCTCTACCTGTACCCCAGATATGCCAAGCACTAACCGTCTTCTAGCAGAGGCAATGCCCCTCTGGTGAGAGAGACCTCGCGCGGAGTAAAGTGGGGACGGCCAGGCCGGAGTTGACATCCTGCGGGGACGGTCCGGACTCCCCGCCTCACGGCATGCATACCCCGCCTCTCATGATAGCGCTGATTCCCTAAAGCGGCAATTCTAGCCTGAACATCCCGGCCAGACCACCTTTGACGCTGATAAGAGGCAACCTTATCTTGCCCCCGCAGTCAGAGCTGTCTAGATGGCTTCTTCGGTTGACGATATCCAACGGCAAGGACTCGCAGCCGATAGATTCCTCGTGTTTGGTCTTGTTGACACCGTCTGAAACAATGGCAGTTCAGTGCTACTTCCTAAGTCCCAACGAGGATGCCCCTAACAGCCGTCTTCCGGTGCTTCACTATCGCAATGTCCTCCCAGAACCCAGAGACGAGGCTTCAGTGACGGATTTCTTGACGAGGAACAGATGGGAAAAGAGAGTACGAAACATTCTGTTGATGATTGTCGTCAGTGTCTCATCAGAATAGGGCACATGGGGACACATTGGCATCCGCCATTTTCATCCGAATAGCCACGAATGCTATGGTCAGTACAAAGCTCGTTGTTTCGTCGGTCCGTTGTTCTAATATCTCTGTGTCAATGAAGGAATATTTCAGGGACATTCCAAAATGCTGCTTGGGAAGATCTCCACCGGTCGGGGGATCGAAGTGGACGTGCAAACCGGCGATGTCATCGTTCTTCCAGCCGGAACAGCGCATTCCTCGCTATCAAGCTCCGCTGACTACCGGTACATCGGAGTCTATCCTCAAGTAGGTCTCTCTCTATTTGAAAAGCTTGTCACGCTCGTCTCCCTGAATGTGTGCCAACCATCTGTGTGCAGGATTGCCCCAAGTGGCGAAACGAGATGGGCAAAAAGCCGGCAGGAGAGTTCAAAACCGTCATCAAGAGCGTTGAGATGCCAGAAGAGGACCCAGTGTATGGAAGAAATGGTCCATTGACTCAACTTTGGAATAAGGACATACTTGCCAAGCTATAAATCAGACTCATTTGAAAATGTGACCACTTCACCATCATTGATGCCGCAGGGCCTTCTTGATCTCCTCCAACAACAGCGATCTAGTACTATTTTGAGCCCAGCTTTTGTCATCATGGCTTCTCGTCTTAGACCTCATCTACTAAGCCAGTGTCAACACTTCCCATAGCCGCCGGCTTCCCTCGTCTGACCCTCAGTACGGCTCTCACATGCGTCATTCCCAACGGCGCTCCGTCGCGCACCGCAAGCAGTGACGCAGTCTTGACCACGTTCTTGATCTCGCGACCGTTCAGGTCAAGCTTTGCCAGCGCCTTGAAGTCTTCCTCCTCGAGACGGAATTGCCGGGGTTCCAGCGCCCCGGTCGCGTCGAGCTTGCGGCGGTCAATGAAGACCTTCCAAACGTGCAGCCGTGAGTCAAAGTCGAGCGCAGGGTAGTTGATGGTCAGATGTATGCGGGACTCAAACGCCGGGTCGAAAGCTTCCACGCGGTTGGTGGTCAGGAGCATGACGCCTTTGTAGTATTCCAAGAGTCTGAGGAAAACTAGTCTCGGGGGTTAGATAGACGGGACTATCGGTGATCGTGCAGAAATCCAGGTAGATACTCACCTGAGACAATCTGATTGCGCTGGAGGTCAGAAGCTCGTCTCTTCTCGAGGAAGATGTCGCATTCGTCGAGGAGCAGCACGGCTTGCCACTTGGCGCACATCTCAAGCACGCGCCGGAGGGAGTCTTCGACATCATCGGCGGTTATTCCGAGTTCGCCAGCGCTCATGGCGTAAAGAGGCTTCTTCATCGCCTCGGCCACTATGCTATTTGTCAGTATTGGCCTGTGGGAACGGAGAGTAGCTGCACATACTTGACTCTGCCGTGAGGGTCTTTCCCACTCCCGGCTCTCCGCTGAGAAGCATGATGATTCCCTGGCCTGGTTCAGTTAGCGGTATGAAAACTGCATACATGTGGTTAGTGAAGGGCGGGCACTCACCTTTGCCACGAATCATATCGTCAAAGGCACTGGCTGAAGACATCTGTGCCTCGACGAAGGCGCGTACGATAGTCTTGTAGTCGTGCGGCAAGACAAGCTGGTCGAAAGCCCCCTCGTTCCACTCCACCTCTGTCACGGAGTCGATGAAGAAGAGCCCTATGCTAGTATTAGCCATGACCTCTCATACCGAGGGTGGAAAATACCCCATTTCTTCGACGTCAAGTCAAAGCCCCGCACCATAGGCGAAGCAAGTTCGCGCTGGTTCGCAGTCAACTCCTTGTCTGCCTCATTCGCCAGGCCCGCTGTTGCAGATTCGACATATCGCATTCTGCCTCGACGCGGCGGGCTGTACGGCAAGCCGTAACTCCCCCGCCGGCCTTTCATCCGACCCTTGAGAGCACCCAACTTCTCCTTGTCAGCCTTGGGGTCCCTCAATTTTTTCAAGCGAGGAGCGACCTGGTATTCGTAACGACAGTAGGACTCGCCGTCGATGATGATGCGGCCATGCTCAATCTTGGCTCTGGTCAGACCATGGTTATCTCAGAGGTGGTTGAACTGAGGTCTACTTACCTGACGCCTCTCCACACCTTTGAAGTCGCCGTGTCCAAATTCGAACGTTCCGGAATAGCCCTTGTAATGGAATCCCTTGTAGCCCTCAAACAGCTTCCCTCTTGCTTCAAGCTGTTCCCGGATCTTCTTCATCCCCGGGTGCAGATTACTGGGATAGATGGACAGCTCCTGGATCGGCAACAAATCATCAAACATGTGAACCTCAAACACCTTTGAAGCAAGCCCGAATCTCAAGCCATCTGTGTCAACAAACTGAGATTTCAGCGTAAACACGACACTCCCATCAGACCGCGGCTCATATCGCGCATTCTTGATCAGAAACAACCGATCCTGGTCGTCAACCCGCGCATACGCCTCCGTATCGGGCTCGAAAAGCGTCCAGAGGTAATCAAACGAGACCACCTCATTCTTCCTCAGGTCCCGCGCGCGCTCAATGTGCGGCTTGATCTCCGGCGCCAGCACATCATACAGCAGCTTCACATGCTGCCTCGCCAGCTCGTCCGCCCCCTCCTCGTCCTCCACGCACTTCTGCAGCGCCCGCCAGCGGTGGAAGAACGGCTGGAACGGCGCCTTGAACTCGACCTTCTTCAGCGTCGTGCTGATGCCGGGGTAACCCTGGAACACGTCGCCCAGCGCGCGCTTGATGTGCGGGCTGTTGACGATGACGGAGTGCAGCGCGAGGACGTTGCCGTCAGTCGCCTCGACGTTGACCTCGCGGCGCACGATGAGGGCGAACTTGGCCGAGGCGGCAGCGGAGCCCGCAAGGCCGACGTACTCGGGCGCCCAGTCCTCCCAGAGGTCGCGTCGGCTCTTGCGGTAGAACTCCTTGACCTCGGGCGTCTGGCCGATGTCGGTGAGTTTGGTCTTTTCCTCGTCGTCGGAGGATCGGGAGCGCCGGCGGGGAGGGCGTTGCGGGCGGCTGTCGTCTGAGGAGTAGGCGGCGCTGGAGTAGGAGTCTGGGGTGTCCATTGTGAAGGTTTGCTTTGTGTTAGGGGATGGGAGCTGTCAGGTTGTGAAAGAAGGATATGATTGATGAGTTAAGGAGAAGGACTATTCGATTTATTAGATCCCCCACTGCGGCTGAGAGCTGCTGTCATCCTGGCCATAAGGCAGACCGTGAAAGCCCATGATGACTGCATCCGCTAGCGCAGTCGTCTGAGGCCAATCCGTCATCTTGCCAGTGTCATTGGACCACGTTACGTACGACGAGAGTCCGGAGCAAGAACACAACAGTCGATGTCCTACTACACCACTGAGCTTAGTTGTACCGAGCGATGTTTTCTGTGGCTGCACATAGTATTTCGACACACTCGTGCAAACGGCATTTTGTACCTTCTCTAACGTAGTGACTTAATATTGAGGTATGAATTCATGTTAGCCTTGAAGTTGAGATAAATGGGCATGCTATGGCAACAGAGTTGGCGGAGAAAGGGTACGCATACATGCCGACCAAGACGCAGGCCTCGCGTTACAACCCGTTTAGTGGTGTTCGTACATGCTTGCCATACATCGACAGGGCCTTCATGATTTCTCGGACTTGATGATGGAACCTCAGCATTATTGGCCCGCAGCAATCCGTATGCAGGTCAGATAGGGCGGCAAATAAGAGAAGGCGCTCCAACTAGGCAGCAACAATTGCGCCAACGATAAAGCTGACGTTACGCAGACCACAGTTTCCATTTCTTGGCGTCACAACGTAGACCAGGAACCCAATCATGGAGGACGACATCCGCAACGCCAACATCTCCAACCTCAAATTCTCCTCCCAAATCGACGGGATCCTAAAACACGCCGGCCCGCGCGACAACGCCAAGCGCTGGGCGCGGAATCTCCGCTTCCTCACTTTCGACAACGGCGCCGACCAACACGATGCCGCAACCTCGACCCCGACCCGGGGGCAATGCCGGCGATGCGCCGAGAGGGTCCCGGCGCCGGCGGGGCACATGTGCGCCGCGCACGCCAACATCCGGCCCACCCCGGAGTCGCTGGCGGCGTGGGAACTGAAGCTGGCCGATTTCCCGGACCCGTGCACCCATGTAGAGGATTTGACCTGCGACGGGTGCCAGCATGTTCCTCTCTTCCCGAATACGGGGACGGTCTCGACGTTCCGGATTCGAAGGGCTGTGGTGACGGAGGAGGATGCGGTGTTTTCGGAGTGTCGCCATTTTGTAGCTGTGTCGTACTGCTGGGAAAGCCAGCCGTCGGATGATGACGGCGAGGCAGCGTCTCTTCCGCCGTATACCGTTATCGAAGAGGATGGCACAAAACGCGCGATGAGGGCTCCCCGCGCCACGATTGACCGCGTGGTGAGATTTGCGAGGGAGAATGGGTTTCGAATGATATGGATTGACCAAGTACCACACCCTCCCGTCTCTTGATATGCCAACCACTTCAACGTCGTTCAACTGACACCATCCAGGAGTGCATCGACCAAGCCAACCCCTCCGAAAAGGAACTCGGCATCCAGTCAATGGACCTCGTCTACCAGCGCGCGCACACCTGCATCGGCCTCATGTCCACCCTCTGGACCCAAGCCCACCTCGAAGCCCTCCTCCTCCAAGCCGAGCTCCGCCACGAAGACTCCGGCGCCGCCTCCCCCCACCGCCGCGGCGCCGCCCCCGTCCGCAAACCTCGCCCTCCGATGCAGCACTTCGCCAACGACCTCATCTCCGCCGTCTTCGCGCTCATCACCGACCGCTGGACAACCAGAGCCTGGGTCCTCCAGGAATCCTTCGTGTCCGCCGACCGCATGCTGCTCCTCTTCCCCCGCGACCCCTCCACCGATACCACAGGCTGGTGGCTAATCTGCCACGAAAAGTCCCTCTCCGAGACCGCAGTCTGCATCCTCATGCTCCAGGACGCGCTCGAGAACCACGTCCTGCCCTACCTCACCCCGCTGCTCTCTCCTTCCCCAGCAAACCCGTCGTCGTCCATGGCCGTCGAGCTGTTCGAGAGGGTGCGCTTCTTCTACCCCCGCGCCATCGACAACGACTTCCGCATCGGCCTGGGCGCCGACTTCTGGGACCGCAAGCGCTGCGACGCCGCCACCGCGCTCGCCTTCCTCAACCAGCGGGATCTGTTCCGCGTCGCGGACCGGGTGGCCATCCTCGCGAACCTGTGCGGGTACGAGCAGCGGCTCGATACCGTCGAACTCGAAAAGGGCGGGTACGGGCTGTCACATTGTCTGCTGGCGCTCGCACTCCTCAACGGGGACCTGTCGTTGCTGGTGCCCGAGATGTATAAGACGCCGGAGGGGTATCCGCTGTGTAAGTCAACGCCAACTCACCCACCACCACAAACTCACAAGCCGGCAGCATTCCCATCCGGTCGAGACGCAGACTTCACCTTCCTCCACTCCCTCACCCGCACCCTCCGCCTCTCCGACGCAGCAACCCTCACACCCTCCTCCAACACCGCCGTCCCAGACGACCCGCGCCTCTACACCCTCTCCTCCAAAGGCCTCTCCCTCGCCGGCACCCTCTGGAAAGTAACCTCCTTCGTCTCCCTCGAGCCCATCAAGCTCAAATACGCCTCCGCCTGGCACCGCGCCAAACTCCCCGGCGTACCCCCCTCAACCCGCCGACAAGCCCTCACGCACATCCTCCACGAGACCCTCACCCTCCTCAAAGCCCGCAACATGCTCCAGCTCGCCGACGCAATCTTCAACTCCACCTCGGACGCAAAGTACCGCGCCCAAACCCCGGACACGCCCCTCGAGTCCGTCCTGCAGATCCCAGAGGACACAAACATCGCGAACCGGGATGGCATGTTCTGGTTCAGCTGGGCGGTGGCTGAGAAGCTCCCCCACCAGGCCTGGATCGCCGACCGCATCATGGAGCTCGGCGGGGTCTGGGTCGCGGAGCCCGTGGACGCGGGATACCTCCCCTTCAACCCTCACCCACCATCCCCCGACCCCGAGTCCGAGCCCGCCGCCGCAGTGCCGGGGGCGGAACAATGGCCCTCCCTCCTCTCAGACCTCGACCCGTCCGCCATGATCTCCTTCTTCCGCTCCACCTCCGCCCACCTGTCCACCCAAACCCACGCGGAACGCCTGCTGCAGATATCCCTCCTAACCAAATTCATCGACCTCATGAACGACCGCTTTCTCAGCACCTCATCACGCTCAAAATCCGCCAGTCCGCTGCGCAACATGGTTCCGATACGGATGTACTCTGGCCTCCTGGCCGGCCAAATCTCCGCGTCAGAGTTCACCGACCGCCGGGCTGTCTTCGACCTCGGCGGGGAGGATGCGCTGGGCACGCTGGTGCTGACGCCGTTCCAGGCACAGCTGGAGTCGATCCCGCGGTCGAAGACGCGGGGGCTCAGCGTGTCGTGGGTCGTGGAGGAGGTCGAGAGGAGCGAGGATAGCGGGGTCGGCGAGGAGGAAGAGATGAGGTTCCGGGTGATGGGGACGGTGAAGGGGATGTGGCGGTTTACGTTGCTTCATTCTGGGCGGTATACATTGGTATGATGCTTCAACGAACTTACTTAAGCATAGTTGACATAGGCGCCTGAAGTCAGCAAACAACACAGAAAGAACAAGCTGAAGACATATCGTGACGGTGCATGATGACACAGAAACAACAAGCTGAAGACATATCGTGACGGTGCATGATGCCATTGGTTTAAAATGCTACCTTCTAACCCTCTCCTCTATCTTTACACTTCTCTTTCGTACATGTACACAGGACCGTCCCGGGCACGTCCTAGCATGCGTAAGCATACTCACACAACCATGCTCTCCGAGCTCACAACGCAAAAGAACGCAACCTAAAAATACATAAGAGTAGGGGGTGTGTGGTGGTGGGCGGATGTCGTTTCTCGCAGCGTTTACATAGTCAGTCTCATCAACATCACAAGCTTCACTTCGGGCACGAAAACCAAAGCAAGCGTTACTCGTGAGATGTGTGTGCGTGTGTGGTACTGCGTGATGGGCAGGGAGACGCGAAACGAGAAAAAAACAACGAAAACAGGAAACGGATGAAAAAGAGATTAAGGAAATATTTCTCGTTGGAGGTCGCCCTCCATAAATGCATGTTGATGCATGCTCCCAATGCAGTGCAGAGTGTTCGTCATCGTTGCCCAAGACGTGTATGAAATAATGAAATCCATGCCCAATGTTTTGTACGCCTTCGCAATTCCCTGTCTGTGTTTCCACCCTGATGCTGCTAACCCACTATGGTATCATTTGCCCGGTGTTATGGCCGGGTCGAGAACAATCAAATCTGCTGTGCGCCTGGAACGGCGAGTGAAGATGCGGAACAGCGCCGCCGAATGCATTCGTGAATGCATGGCCTCTAAAGCGAGGCAAGTTTCTGGAGGGCGAGGAGGACGCCTGCGATTTTGTTAGCAACCGGAATAGAATCGAGATGTCGAGCCAACTTACCACTGACACCCTGAGTCAGGGTAGCGCCGGCCTCGGTGTTGCGGCTGTGCAAGCTGACAGTCACAACGTCGTTGACCACCTTGTCATCACCGAGGGCGTTGGCCCATCGGAACACCTTCTCATCTTCACGGCCGTCTCCAACAACCATGAGGAAGTCGACGGGGCTCTTGTGCTCGGCATCGGGGGCCATGTGGATGCGCAGATCGTCAAAGATCTTCTCGGCGGCGGTGCTCTTGGTCCAGTCGATAGGCTCAACCACGATGGAACCGTCGAGGGCAATTGCGTGCACGCGCTGCTCCTCGCAGGCATCGTTGACATGGCTGGCGCAGTCTGAGGCCTGGCGGGCGGCCGATTCGTAGTCCTCGGCGCTCTTGTAGTGGAAGATGAGACTGCAGCGGCGCTCCTCGATTTCGGCGCCAGGTGTACGCTCGAGGTAGTACGTCATGATCGACTTGACCGACTCCTTCCAGCTGTTAATCTGCTCTCTATCGGCCATCTCGGTCCAGTTGCTGCGACCACAGTCCTTGAGGAAGCAGCCGTTCTCGGCGATCAGGCCCAGATTGGGCACGCGGCGGAACAGGCGGTCGAGCTCCTCGGGGCGACGACCGGACATGATATAAACGGTGTTGCGCTCGTCCAGGAGGAGATCATTCAGTACGTCGAGAGTACGCTGCTATTGTTAGTAAGAGAAGCAAGACCAAGTAAATAAGTTACGCACCTGAGGGCTGACGGGGATGATCTGGTTCATCGGTCCCCAGCTAACCAGGGTACCCTCGTAGTCGAGGATGAACAAGCGACGCTCGCTGCGGGAGTATCTTTGGGCAAGGGTGTTGATGTTCAAGCGGGGGACGGAGAGTTGGTCACGCTTGTGCTGCTCGTCGTACACGCGATCCAGCCTGGACAGGAACTCACTAAACCAGTGCGAGCCGGTGTGGTGCATGACGGCAGAATACAGAGCGTTCCAGCGGCGCTCCTTCTCGTCGCCGCCCATCTCGAGGGCCTTCTTGATGGCGTCGGCGCATTGTCGGTAGTCCCAAGGGTTGACGGAGAGCTC
Organism: Colletotrichum gloeosporioides; assembly: GCF_011800055.1. Lineage (NCBI taxonomy): Eukaryota > Fungi > Ascomycota > Sordariomycetes > Glomerellales > Glomerellaceae > Colletotrichum > Colletotrichum gloeosporioides. The sequence continues at coordinate 63,301 of NW_025544691.1, forward strand.
GTTGCCGCCAAAGAGCGAGGCGGTACCGGTAAATTCGGAGAGGATCAAAGAACCGTGCTTCTTCTCGGGGAAAACCTTTCCGTCTTGGCAGAATAGGTACTCGTGGGACGTCAGGTTCATGCCTTCGCGCTGACTCGTTATCATCAGGGCGTCGGCCATGGTGAGCAGGGCCAAGTACTGGGCGTAGTCGATGTCCTGCTTGAGGTATACGACGGGCTGGTAGGCCAGGTTGGCCCACGAGGAGTTGACTCTGGTGACGATGTCGCTAACAGCCGCGTCCAGGTCGGACTTCTCGCTGCTGGAGAGGGCGACCTGGATGAGGACAATCTTGTCGCGCCACTCTGGGTTCTTGTTGAGGAACAGCTCGTAGGACAGCAGCTTCTGGCGGACGCCGCGGACGTGGTCGAGCTTGTCACGAGCAACAATGAGCTTCTTGCCCCTGTAGCGTTCCTTCATGATGTCCATCCACTTCTCCACGTCGGCGTCTGCGCGATGTTCGCTGAGGTTGACGGGGTCGATGCCAATCGGCAGGTTGACGACGTCGACGAAGCGGTCCTCCAACTGCAGACCATCGGTGGTGGCCTCGACGTTCAACAGTCTGCTGCAGGTCTGGAGGAAGTGGCGAGTGTACTCGTGGATCTGGAAGCCGATTAGGTTGGCGCCGAGCATGCCCTCGAGGAGCTGCTTGCGCACAGCCAGACACCTGAAGACCTCAGAGGAAGGGAATGCGACGTGCAGGAAAAAGCCAATCTTGGCCTCGGGCAGCTTCTTACGGACCATTCCGGGGACAAGCAGCAGGTGGTAGTCGTGGACCCAGATGACGTCGCCGCGCTTCCAGTTCTTGACAATCTTGTCGGCAAAGGCCTGGTTGACATTGACGTAGTACTTCCACGAATGGTCCTCGAAGGCTTTGCTCTTTGGGTTGTCGGGGATCTGGTAGTGGAAGACGGGCCACAGAATCTGCTTGCAGAAGTGCGAGTAGTGGCCGTCAAAGTCCTTGTCGGAGGTGAAAACGGTCAGCATGTCATGCTCAGTGGCCAGTCTGTCCTCGATGTCCTGCTTCTGCTGGGTGCCCTCGAGAGCGTCGGTGGGCATGCCCAATGTGCCGACCCAGGTGTAGTCTCCGAGCTTTCCATCGCGGGCAGCAGCCTCGGCGGCGTTGCGCAGGCCGCCGTTGCCCTGGTCGGCACTCATAATGCGCCAGTTGGCGTGGGCGAAGACGCGGTCGTGGCTGTCGCTTCTGGCGAGAGGACGCGGCTGGGTGACGCCCTGGCGACCGAGTTCCCTGGCCTTTTCGAGGGTGCGGCTGTGTTCGGCGATGATGGCGGGCGGGGGAGAGCTCGCGCGCGACTTGGGCTGGGTTGCGCGGGCACCCCACTTGGGGGAGCCCTTGTCTACGTGCGCGCCGCGCTTCTTCTCCTCCTCGGGGAATTGTATGCGGAAGCCATCCTCGTTTGTGAATGGGTCCTTTTCGGGGGTCTCTTCGGTCGGTGTGATCGGGGGTGTGATGTCGCGGATGGGGTTGAACAGACTCGGCTGGCGATCGGGCTCGGGACGCTTCTCGATCTTTGTGCGGCGAAGACGGTCTCCGCGGGAGGGAGTGCCGGGGAGGGCGAAGTGTACGGTTTTGGGGAGGAATCTAGAGTCGCCAGGTCAGAAAACGGCCTCTAATGGCAAGGCGATCGAGAACTGAGGCACGGAAGGGACCGCGGAGGACGTCGACGGACTCCAAGTGCATCTGCAGAGGGGTCTGCAAGGTCCTCGAAACGTTGCCAAGCTGGTTGGAGGGGCAAAAAGAGCAATTCGGTTGCTGGCAGACGAAGGAGCTACTCACAGTGATGCGATGAAAACTGTCATGCTGGGCAGTCTGGCTCGAGTGTAGCCCTCAAGCCTCTGGCGATTGTGTTTGGTAGGTGGCGATGTTGACCCTCGGTCGGTCGTCGGATGTCGAAAGGAGGGAAAGGGAGGGTGCTATTAAGGTGAAGCACAGGCAGGCGGAGACGGGTAAGGACAAGGTGTGGAGGACTGGCGACGATGTGGAGGAGGCGGGGAGCTATGAGCAGCTTTTCGTCGAGCAGAACATGTGGAGAGAGGAAAAGAAGGTCGAGGTGAATTGAGGTAAGGGGAATGGGTGGTTGAGGAGAGCTGCTGCAGGCGTTCTTGGGTTGCGTCGAGATTGGGGAAGGGATCGCCGGTGTCAAGGCGGATGGAGGCGAGGCGAGGCGACCCAGCGCTTTATGGAGTGCGGCGGCGGTAGTACAAGGTGTTGTTGTAAGAGAGGTACCTCGGAGGAGCTGAGTTAGGTTGGACGAAGGTAGGTAGGTAGCTGCAATTACGTCCAAGAAGAGGGCGAAGGAGTGTGGCTGAGAGGTGCGAGGATGATGGATGAATGTGGGAGGACGGCGGGATGTGATTGGATTTATGCCTGTGCTTGTCTCAGGCCCGTTGCTTGCTTGCTTTCTTTCCTTTACTTCCAAGCAGGCTTGTATCCGTATGTCAGCTGTGAGCTTTTCCTCCGGCAGAAGAATAAGACGTTGGGTTGCGTTGCGTAATTGCACAAGTGAATAGAGAGAGGACGCGGGCGCATGCTATGCCCTTTGCGACAAATGAGGGAAGAAGCAGCAGAGTGAAATAGTGCGTAGTAGAAAGCGTTGGACGACCACCGATGCAGATGCGATGCGCGAGATCGATCGGGGAGGGGGGTTCGGACCACGGCGCGAGGATGACGGAAAAAGAGGAGGGAGGGGCAGCGGGGAAAGAGGAAGAAAAAAAAAAAGTGAGGGTGGGTGTTTGCTTCTCACGATACTTTTTTCCCCTCGGCTTTTTTTCGAAATGCTTTCTCGAGAATATTCCACTCTTTCCGCAAAGTACTGCGTGGAGTGGAGTGCCCAGGTATTTTTGGGGGGGGACGGGTGGAGGGTGAGGTGCAGGACAGGGGGGTGGTGACAGGCCGCAAGCGCTGGAGTTACAGCGACTCGACCTGGCCTGCAGCAGTGACTGACTGGCTGGCTGATGAATTGACTTGACTGACCTGGGATGTGTGATTGATGGATACTCCAGAGAGTTGTGGGTGAGGTGGGATTGGACGGGAAGAATTGCGACGACCTTGGCCCAGAAGTGTATGGAAAGGGAAATGGAAATGGAATGGAATGTTGATAACGAGATGCATCCCAAGACACTCTTTGGGGAAACACAGCGTTGGCATGAATAAACAGTGACGGCATGCGTGGGACAGAGGCCCGGTCTGGACACTGATCCATCTACCTTATCCATTCATGGGGAGACCATTCATGGATACTGCGTACCATACCTCAAGGTACCAAACCAAACGGATGCTCATAGAAAGGAAACACCACGCAAGAACGTACCTCTAGAGCAACAGCTACAAGCTGCAGCTAATACACCGGCAACAGAGGAACGTCACTGACGTAATGGGCAACCCAGTTACTCATCCGAGGCGTCAAATGGGAGCTAATGCACCGCTGGCTCCCCTAATGCACGCCGCCCACGAAACGGAACCGGACTTGGACGAGAGGCTAAGGGAGCGAGGGCCTGTGATTCGATCGTTTCTTCGTTTTTCTCTGCCTTCCGTTTTGTTGGCGATGAGGCTTGCTTGTTGGGACCAGACAGAGTTGTCCAGTTGCAAGTTGAGTTGAGTCTTTTGGCACGAAAAGAGACTAAATGTAGCTTCGATCAACAACCCGGAGACAGATACAAAAGTGATCGACCGTCTCTGCTGTTTCGTGTCGGGTCACCAGCGCACACGATTTTTCTGGCAGCGACCTTTTTGGTGTTGATGTCGTTTTAAGTTGGCGCCCAAAGCAGGGGACACCACGTTGTCGCACAGCTGGGCTGCAGACCACGCCGGGAGCTGCACCCAGGAACAGGCAACGTGACGGAACCGACGGGGCAAAACGGAGCTGCACGTCCGGGGTTTTAAGAGGTTGGCGACAGTGGGACACACAGAGAGAAACAGAGAGAGAGAGGGAGCCACCCGACGAGTCGACGACGGGCGACGAGAAAGGACCCCGGAGACCCGAGATGACGAGAAGCAGGGGACCGCCCTGTGCGCTGCTGCTGCTGCTGCTGCGCGGTTGGGTCGCGACACCGACGGGGGGGACCACTGACTGGGGCAGAAGCAGAGAACCCGCCGAGGCGTGAAGAAAAAAAGGGCTCAGGAGGTTTTGGTCCGGGTAAGCTCAGCCTTTGCTGCTGCTGACGATGATGATGGAGATCGTGATGATGGCGGTGATGTGTGTATGCTTTCTCTCCGGGGAGGAGGTAAACAAAATCAAGGAAAGCTGATCCAAGAACCACAGAGCTGGGGTGGGGACATGGAACGAGAGGACGAGGAACGGGAGGGAATCGAAGATCGGGGAAGGGATGGGACTTTTAACTGGGAGGACCGCCTGGAATTTTCTTTCCAGATGGAAATTGAACGGGACTGGACGGGTGAATCCATGCCTTGCTCATGTCTGTCCTCCGGCATACGCAGTATGAATGTTCTACGAGCAACTCTGCTGGAGTGCTTCATCAGAAGAGGGAACCGGTAAGCAATCCCGACTCCCCTCAGCTTCGTCTGGTCGGGTCTTCCATGCAACGAAGCAGTTCCTGGGGAATAACAGGCGCGGCTCGTCTGGGCTGGCCGGCCGTCGTCTCGTCTTGCGAAAAGGCTACTTGGTCTACATTCAGTCTCACGAAACTCACACCACAAGCCAAGTTCAAGTCAGGTACTTATTGGACACATTTCGTAGCTACCTCTCGCACTAATCAGTAGCTGACTGGTAATGTATCATCCCGAGCAACGCGAAGCAACAGCACGACAGAATCCCACCTCGCTGTGCCTCATTTTAGGCCCCTTCGGCACCCCCTGGCTGGGCATGCGGGAAGAATTGGAACGAGATCTCTGCTGCTGCTGCTGCTCAGTCTCACTTTCAGGCCTTGCGAAAAGAGATCCGCGCCGCTGTGAGACTTTTGGGGCCTTGGAGCCTTGGGCCGACAGGGATGGGCCGCCAGTGCACCAGACGACGAGACGAGCCCGAGAAGGCGTCCAAGACCGGCAGGGGTCCTTCGGCAACGACTGGACGAAGGAACGGACGCAACGCAGCTAGCTGTACGTACAGCTGGAAGCTAATGGTGGTGGTGGTGGTGGTTGTTGAGCTGGCTGGCTAGCTACCCGTCTGCTCCAGATACATGTGATGGACAGACAGACAGACAGACATTCAAGTCCCCAAGTCTATCAATGTCGCTGGACAAATAGAGTTGCAAACAGAATTGCAGCTAGCTAGCCAGCCCAGACCTGGCCTTGGCCGTGGTCAAATGTGATTGATGATGGACAAATGACATCTCGTCTTCCACGGCCGACATGAGCCGTCATTGTCCGGAGCGACTTCTCCCACCCACCGGGGCCATTCGCAGCTTTTTTGAGCTTCGTTGGCGTTTGATGCACATGGTTGCAATTCTCTCATTTGTGATCAAAAACTCACTTCCTTCAAGCTTCGCTTCTCAGGCTCGTCAGACCAGATCAGACACAGACAGCCCGGTCCAGGCTTCGGGCTTGAATTCAGGTAATCCCCGTGTCACCAAAAAGAAGAACAAGCCAGGCGACGCCATCCATGTTTCCCGTCTGTTGACCGGGGCGCGTGTCCGCAAACACTCGAGGGCCCGTTTGCTCATCGTTACCTCATCCCGTCCGCCTCATCTGAGCAACACGCTCACTGTGAGACGGCCGCGTGGATGCAACGGCTTAGCCTTCCTGCCTCTATCCGTACCTTGTGCTGCCTTGCTTTACACTACCTGGTCTTGGCTATTTCCCGCGTCGTGCCGCGTCGTGGCTGCCCTCTTCCAAGCCACTGATGACTGACAGGTCCCTTGGCGCAGAGGAAAGTCCAACGGCCATGGGACGGCTGGATGGTGATGGATGGGCATGGGCTGCCACGCCCAGAGACATCTTCACCATCGTCATGTGCCCCGACCCTGGGCTGTCATTGTCTCCTCCCGTCGTTGACCCCTCTTCTTCTTGCCTCTTTCTGGCCAGATGGTGAGGGGAAGCGGAAAGACTAAAAAACACCACCACCAATGTCGTTGTCGCCATCGTCACCACCTCAAAAAGTCACCACCATAGCCACCACCATCCCACATCACCCTTTCCTGCCTGACAAGATTCGGCACGGCCATCGGCCCTTAATCAACAGGTACTCCAATGATTCGGCGATACCACCATGACAGCGCGTCGTCAACTGTCAGATTGCCGCCTGCCACGCACCACGCACGCACGTCGTCCGCCGCTGCTGCGCATCCAACATCGACTCTGCATATGCACCTCATGCTCGCTACTTTACCTCGCCTTGCCAAGCCTGGCCATAGACACCTTGCACTCTGCACCTTGCCTCGGTCTTCACCAAACTAGACCTGTCTCTGCCTCCGTAGACACTCACCACAAGAGGCGATGAGCATGAAGCAGCCAACATCGTCCACTCGTCGCTCGCTGCGTGGCCGCAACCTGCTCGTCTGCAAATCGTTGACTACGGTTCGCTGACGAAGTCGCCATCCAGCCAGCCATTCCGTCGAATCCACGGCCATCTGTTTATCGACGAGCAGACGGCCGCGAGCGACAAATAATCACCTCGACCACGTTCAGGGATAATTACGTTTCTACACCTGCCGCTGCAGAACCCTCACAGCACTGCTCGAGATCATTCGCCAGGAAGCAAGCTTCCCGTCGTCGAAAGACACGTCCTGCGCATCTCGAGCTGGAGCTAAGGTCGGGAGCTCCCCAAACCCAGCTACACACTTTGCAGTACATACACCTGTGCACTCGGCGACACTCTCCCGAGAGCTTGTCTCCGCCCGGGCGGTTCGCATTGGGCGTGGCGCGACGCCGATCCCCAAAGTCAATCCCATGTCTCTCTCGTGTTGCGACGTACATCCTCTTCTTACCCCAACATGTCTCTCGAACTAACCTCCAGTCACTCCCAACCTTGAGCTTGACTTTGCGTGCGGCATGTCGCGAAGCATCTGGCCGTTGCTCAACTCAACTCGCTGCTGGAAGCGGCAGGGTCTTCGACGAAGCTTTCACAGATTGAACGAGCGCCCAAAGCAACCTTGCAAACACCCATCCGCGCCCATCCATGTCACTGCCCAGACACCCCTGGCAGAAACACCGGCTTTGGCCGGGTCCACGGCCCCTGCGGGTTTGGGCCAGTGTTCCACGTTTTTCTGCTGTTTTTTTCTCACTCGCCTCCCGGCGCTCTGTTTCTCTGGCCCTGCAGCAGCGTTGCTGGAGAAGACGACGAGGACCCTGGCCCACGATATGGGGAACTCTGCCCTTGTGACGGGAGGGTCTTGCTGGAGACGCCGCAGCCGAGCCGCTGGGGGGAGATGTTTTTCGTCACGGCTCCATCACGCAAGGCACTTTGATCAATCACCCGGTCAGCTCGACTCAATCGTTCTCACTTCATCCACTTTGACAGGCAGTGCATGGCTCAGTAGCGACCAAGTTCACCAGACTGGATGGCGGACGGAGGCTACGGGGCGGGGGAAGTTCCCTTTCTCAATGTCCGTGAGGACGCATATCTGATGAAGAAACTCCCCAAGCCTCCATTGGCGCAGTACCTTGCCTTGCTGGCTCCATCACCACCCCGGCCGATCTTGCTTGCAAAGCCGGCCTCCAGCGACATGAACATGTGCTTAATGCAAGCCTCTCATTTCAGAAGGTTGCCAGTCCGTAGTCGATCTTCTTGCCTTCCATCAACCCGGCAAAGAGGGTGAGGGGCTCACACTTACGAGATGACCGAAAAAGGTCGAATCAAAGCCCGAACGCGTATTTCCAAACTCTGGGCTGCTGGGCAATGGGGATGGGAGGGGCACTGGACAAATCGCGCTTTCGTGAGTGGCCTGGAGGCCTCGGTTCTGGCGAGGGGTCGGTCTTGGTCTGGTCACGTCTCTCACCTTCTGCCACAAATTCTCACGATATGTTCGGTCAGTTCAGCCCTGGATGGGTTGGCGGGCAATCATAGGGTAAGCACCTGAATGGTCATGCGCTCGACTGGGATTCGACAGTGTTGGGACAGTTGGGTAACACATTGGCGATCGGCGCACTCGCTTGGCTGTTTACACGACATGTTGATCGACAACAGCATTGCGCAACAATTCGCCGAGCGACTTCAACGACAAGAATCGCAGGCCGTCTTGACTGGGCCTGGGTTTCGCGACAGCTGTCCATCAAAAACTGGAAATGCCTCACCCGCGGCCGCAAGACGGCGCCTGTAACTCTGATACTGCACATCCAACAACGGCCCAATCAACCCCAGACCACGGATCTGGGCTGAAATCTGGAATATTCCTCCCTCCAGTCAAAACATTGACTTCAACCCCGTGGCATATCTCACACGGCGCATCCAGACGGGATAATCCACAGCAGAAGCCAGATCCATTCCTGGTCCATCCCATCCCTCCCCACATCAACCAACGGCACCCCAGTCCGAGCCACCATCTTCTCCAGACGTCAACCCCAGTCGCGGCCGTGTTGCGACTTCACACCAGCCCACCTTGTTCTTTCTGCGGCGGTCCAAATCCCATCTGAATGTGCTCCTTGTCACCCTTGGCGATTCCAACTCGTCAACCGCCCACCAGCGCGTGTCCGACATCACCCGATGAGGCATCTAACTCCTTCAGCCCTTGCGCTTTCCATAGGCTAAATGTCAGATGGAGGATTTATACAACGCGTCAGAAACTAGCACAGACGCCAGTCGAGGCACAGCCCTCACCAGGCGTGATAGTGAGGTAGCTCCAACCACACTCGCCCCCAAACCAGATGGCGAACCAGTCGATTTGCATGAGTCCATCCGCCTCCATGGGCAACGGAAAAGGAAATTGTCATAAATGATAGAATTTCCCCGCCCCAGGCTCCGGTTTTCCATGCTCCAGGCCCAGTTGCAACGGATCTCGCGCGCCGCAGCAGCCCTGCAGGATGGCCGACGGACATCTACATTCTCCTGGGTGCATTTCGCGGTCTAGAATCAGCAACGAGACACGACCACTCGATGTCGGCTAGCTCACTCAGTCGTCAACGACTGCCCATGGAAGGAATTAGGACGTCCGCTAAGCGCTCGGCCTCCCGGCCCAGACGGCCATCATTACGGTTTAACTCGACAAGCTGAATTGCTTACTAGGGGCGGCCCGGTCCCGTTGTTCCGTCGTCGCGCTGGCTAGTCCTCAAGAGACGCGTTGACTGTGGATTACAAATAATAGAGACACTCACCAATGTAGTTTGCACTGGCGCGGGAATACTAGCCGGATGGAGGCGATGGCTTCGGGCAAGCAGAGACTTCGGTTGCTCATGTTGTCGGGGAAGAGGGCCAGGTCAAAACGTGGGAGTGAGCGGCGATGCCAAATCCCGCCAAGGATCCGTTGCCGAACACGTACACGTACCTCTGCACGACGGGGAAGCATTGCAGTTCCCTTTTCAGCCTCTCCAGCGTTCTCAGAGATACCTCTGCATGTCCTTATTTGCTAGCACAGACTTGAGGGCCAAGCAGCTCCAGTTCCATGGCACCTCAGCGGGAGACGTGCAGCAGGAGCTAGACACCGTCGCTGGCGGGGATCGGCAACTTCTTTGGCAGATCGGGTACAGGAGATGAACATTGACTCCCAGGTACGCGTACTCTTTCCGCGAGCTACGTGTGGTGATCATTAGTGATGGCCCGGTCCGGTCTCACGATTCCCCGACGATCAGGGCATGACTTCCAAAGACTCATCGCCCCTGATATGACGAAAGACATCGCGGGACCCATTGTTGTTGAGAGGAGGCTTGGTGTGGGGAATAACATGATGATGTGACTTATCCCGAGGAGCACCTGATACGGGTCTGCGTTATCCATCCGAGCATGCCGCGAGCACTCCGATGCGACTCCGCTGGTCCGGGAGTGGGGCCGGGGTCGAAAGGTGCGCCGCGCGGGGTATCCCGGGCCGGAAAGTAGCCGGTTCATGAGTCTACGATGCGCGAAGCAGCATGCGGCGCGACTTGGCTTAGTCCTGACAAACATAAACACGTCCATCTCTAGTATTGCTTCCAGCTAAGCAGCTTCTAATTGCCTCGGCTATCCTAACCTTGACATATCGGTGTCTCACTACAGCATTCCAATGTGTCAGTAATTGAGAAGCCGGGCCATTCTCATCAAGATGTGATCATGCAGCTGCAATCACCCCAACATATGCAAGCCTTCCAAGCCGCCTCTGGGGGATCATCCCCGATGTAGAAAGCCGTAGCGCCCCCGCATCACACCGGCAAACAGACACGAATCGGCCCCGTCGTTCATGACTGACGGATACTCTGCGGCTGCAAAGCCCAAAATCGACTTTGCAGCAGATAACTCACCATGATCCGAGGATGGCATTTACCTCACACACGTGGTAGTCAACACAGCTCGCGCCGGGCTCTCCCGCAGAATCATGTGAAACCAATACAACGGACAAACATGCATAACTGGGAAAAAGGGGGTATATTCTTCATTCTTTTGTGTATCCGTTCTAAATCCCGAAAAAGAAGCCCATCATACCGTCTCCCCGCTCAGTTGCACCACAACCGCACCGCCTTGTCCTTCCCGCCGCTCCCCACGCGCCCGCCGTCCCTCGGGCTCCAGTCGACGGCGTACACCTCGTCCTGGTGCCCCGGCAGGTCGACCGCCAGCTTGTGCGACGCCATCGACCACACCTTGAGCGTGGTGTCCTTGGACGCCGTCACGAGCAGCCGCGAGTCGGCGGAGAAGGCGCACTGGTACACGGGCGCGACGTGGCCGCGCAGCGTGATGATGAACTTGCCGTCGCGCGCGCTCCACAGCTTGGTCGCGTTGTCCCAGCCGGCGCTCGCGATGAGCGTGCCGTCGGGCGAGAAGGTGACGTGGTTGACCTGCTTCTGGTGGCCGAGCATGCGCGCGACGGGCTTGGTGCCGGCCGACGGGTCCCAGAGGTACATTGTGAAGTCGTCCGACGCGGAGACGAGGCGTTCAGCGACCTTGCCCTGCACGCGCGCGGCCTTCTCGAAGCGCTCTTTCGCCTTCGCCCGCCGCGCGTCCTCCGTGTCCGGGGTCGGCGTGTGGTCGAAGAAGCCGGTCCGCAGGGCGAACTCGGTGGAGAGCGCGAGGTGGTTGACCCAGTGCGCGTGCGCGGAGAGGGTGTGCACGAGGGTGCCCTTCACGGCGTCCCATACTTTGACCGTCTTGTCGTGCGAGGCCGTGTAGATGAGCCCGGTGCCGCCCCACTTCACGCAGGAGACGCTCGACTTGTGGCCCGAGAGGACGTGCTCCGTCCGGCCGGTGTTGACGATCCACACGCGCACCGTGGCGTCCTTGCTCGCGGACGCCAGGCGCGGCGTGCCGTCGCGCCAGAGGTGGTATGGCTCCCACGCGATGTTGGTCACCCACTTGGCGTGCCCGGTGAGCGCCTGCTGGCTCGCCGGGACGCCCTTGTCCGGGTCCCACAGGCGCACCGTCTTGTCCATGCTGCCGGTCGCGAGGCGGCGGCCGTCGGGGCTCCACGCCACACACAAGACCCAACCGGCGTGGCCCGCGAGGGTGTGCTTGGGCGTGCCGGTCTCGGTGTCCCATATGCGCGCGGTCTTGTCGCCGGAGCCGGTGGCGAGGCGCTTGCTTGTTTCGGGGGAGAACTGGGCGGCGAGGATGGCCTCGCCGTGGCCGGGGATCTTGTGCGCCATGCGCGTGACGGCCTGGACCTTGAAGACGGCCTGCGGCTCGGCGGAGAGGGTGATTGTGGTCTCGAAAGGGTTGGCGACACCATTTGCGCGGAGGGTCTCGAGGAGGTTGGAGGGGTAGGTCTCGATTATGGTGTCGGAGTCGGGGATGTGGATGCGGAACTTGTAGGGGAGGAAGTCTTCTCTTTCCTGTCGGGTGGTTAGCCAGTGAAACTTTTGGTTTTCGAATGGTTGAAGCTTTACCTTTCCTAACAGGGTGTTGAGAAGCAGAGTGAGGTTCTTCTCCGAGGCGTCGGCCAGAGGCACCTCAATCACCTCGGCGAGCTGCTGGCCGTCGCCGTCGACGAAGCGGGCCTTGAAGGAGCCCTCGAGGCCCGGCGTGACGGCGTCGACATCTTGTTGCGTCTGTGTCCTGGCCTGCGTCTCGCGCTTCTGACGCTTCGACGGCGGGGGCACGACCGTCGCCATAGCTGTGAATGTGCCTGCTGATCGTAGTTGTGGTGTAGTGGTGTACTGGTGTTGACCGCCCGAAAAAGTGGTGGTGAAATTATTTCGACGGCGATGCGGGATGGTGGGGCAGAAATTTTGAAAGGGACGTCGGCGAGAACTTGTCCGTTGTTGCGACCATCTCCACTTTAATTGTCCATGGCACCGCTATCTGGAACTGGTGGGGTGCAGAGCGCATCTCTGTTAAGGCGGGCGGAAAGCCGATGGTCTGTCTCCTGTGACCGACATGAAAAGGAAAAAAAGCATTTTCTCCCGGCTGTAGTAAAAAAACAACGAATAAACTGACTCCGGAGCGAAATCCCTGCGGCTCCATTCCCGAAACTGTGCTTTTTCCGCGAGGATAAGAAAACATACACTCGAAGGAGAGAGGCCATCCTTGTCCGGTGCTGGCCTGCTGGATGTCCATATAAACGCCCCCATATCCTCCGTCCGGCCCGCCCACGTACACTGATCTCGACCTTTTTTACACCTTATTAAACCATGGCGACCATCTTTCAACCTGACGATCCAGCTCAATCTCACGAATTGGGCCGAACTACCTTCCCATGTGCATGCTCGGGTCAAGACTCTGCTGGTCCATGGCGTTCTTCTTAGTAGGCCGACCTCGACGCTTCTGCTGGGCCGGCGTGCCGCCTCCGCCCGCCGACGCTCCCGGATTGTTTGCCGGCGTATTCCTGTAGTGCTGGAAGACGTTGTTGGCGTTCGGCCCTGGCGCCTGTTGCATCCCGAACTGCGGCACCGGGATTGGGGTCTGCTGCACGGGCGTCTGTTGTACGGCGTTGCCCATGTGCTCTCGCGCCATGTTTATGAAGTTCTGCTGGTGGCGGTTGCTAACCTCCGCCTGCCGGTCACGGTACTGAGCGTGCTCATCGTGGGTCGACTGCTCGAACGGGTGTTTCGGCATTCCCGTCATGCTGTCCCGCGACATTTGCGTCATCTGCTGCTGCTGTTGTTGTTGCTGCTGCTGCTGGGCGGCGCGATTATGGGCATGCGCATGAGCGTGGTTGTGATTATGGTTATGATTCTGGGGCTGTGGCTGTTGGTGTTGTTGATGTGATTGGTGCGTTTGGTGCTGCGGTTGATGTTGTTGTGGTTGCTGGTGGTGTTGTGGTTGAGCTTGCGTTTGTTGTTGTTGCTGCTGCTGCTGCTGTTGCTGTGTCTGCTGCGCGCTTTGAGACTTACGACGGTTGTCTTCAATCTCTTGATGCTTCCTCTCTTGCCTTGCCTGCCGCTCTTGCCTTTGTAAATCCTCGTTCTCAATGGCATAGAGAGCCGCTACACGCAGCTGCAGCTGAGCCAGAATACCCATGCGCTCGGGTTTGGACATCTTCCGGTATTCCGTCTTAAAGTTGTGGAAGGTATCGCCAGTCAGTCGCATCTGGGAGGTGGAAACGCCGGCTACGGCAAGGGCCCGTGACGTTTCGGGATCTGGTGTTGGGATCGAGTCGTCCTGCTCGGGCACTAATACGGGTCAGTATTAGACGACGAAACGATAAAGCGACGACGGGCAGAACTCACAGGCTGATGCGTCCTGTACATCGGCATCCCCCTCGGCATCGGCGTCCTCTTCATCTGTCGGCGGATCAGGCGTCCTCGGCTCGTGGTTGTGCTCGTCGCAGATGACCGTCAAGAGCCATGCGCCCATGGTCTTGCGATTAACCGCTTTTGCCTTCCATGGACAATTGGTCTTCTTGGTGGTCGTCTTCAGTTGGGTCGCGGTGCACTTGTACGGCTGGCCACCGCGGTCGCAGACGAGATCGCATCGCACCACCTCGCTGCCCTTCTCATACGTGCCGCCGACCTTGTTGCGATGCGTGCGCGACTTGACGACCTTGTAGCCATCCTTCTGCATGCGCGCCTTGAGGGCGGCAAACAGCTCCTCAAAGGAGGTGTACGTCTTGGTGTTGCTGTCGACATTGACGGCGCCCAGGATGCCAAACATGTTGGGCGGCGGCGGGGGAAATCGGCAAACGAGGATCTCGGTGGTGGCCCCCGGGCGGTCGCATACAGACCGCGACACACACGCGCGCGCGATAGAAGCACTAGGTCGCGATAGCTTCAAATCCACTACCGGGTTGCTCGGTCGAGATGGGGGAGGGGGTGCCTTTTTTCTCGGTGTGTCGAAGGGGTGTCGCGGCGCGACGCGGGTCGGCTGCTGCGCAGAGCTGTGTGGATTGGGTTGGGGAGCCTGTGCAAACTCTTCCAGACGTGCACCGGGCGGATGAGGTTTGCTCCACTGGTAGTCATCGGCGGCTCGTCGTTGGGTGGCTGGAGAGGAATTGTGTTTCACGTGGTCTGTGCTGGGCGTGGCTTGTGCGCATGCATTCTGTGGCTCCACCCCCGCATCGCAATTGGAGGCACATTCGACCGGGACAACCCCGGCTCTTGGCCGTGTAAGTCGGGCAGGTGCCCTTCGTGGTCGTGATTGCCTCGACGTCCATGTCTTTGCAGTTTCTTCTGGAGATCTTCCAACTTCGAATTTGTGGCAGAATCAATTCAAATACGCTGATTGGGGACTCTGGAGATCAGCGGATGCCATCCAATTTCAGCCATTCATGAACATCTGATCCTACCTCCCCACACCCCGTCGCCATGGAAGACCGACGTCTGTCCGGCGCGAAGTCGGTCGCATCGTTCCGAACCGCGCAGACCCGAACACCCATCTCCCAAGAATCATCGCCATACTTTTCGTCCCAGACTCGAGATCCCAACAACAAGAGCACCAACTCTCCCTACTTCACAGCTACCCCTGAAGCATCATCCTCTACAGACCGCAGGGCGGGTTTGGTCTACACTCCAAGCTACGACTACTATGACGACACCAGCGGCACCACTGCGTCTCGTCAGACCATTCTTCCCTCTGACCAGTCATACGCCTCCAAGTCGGGCCAGTCTTACACCTCTCGTCCGGGCACTTCCTACAGCAGTCGGACTTCTCGGACTCCCCTCCCTGACAGCGAAAATCACAAGATCGTGTGCGCGCTGAGCGAAGCTCGAGGAGTTACTCCGTCAGTTGGCATGGCATCGGTCAACGTTGCCACTGGCGAGGTGATCCTCAGCCAAATCTCAGACAGTCGATTCTTCACCCGAACCATCCACGAGCTTCAAATTATGGAGCCCCACGTCGTCTTGATTGTCAGCACGGCTTGCCCGCCGAATCCAAAGTCGAGACTATACAGCCACATCGAAGAGAACATGCCCGGCACCAAGATCGCTCCTGTGGACAGAAGGTGCTGGTCAGAGCTAGAAGGCATGCACCGAGTCAACACATGTGCCTTTCGAGAGGATGCCGAGTCAATCAAAGTAGCTCTGGAGGGCAGCTTTTATGCCACTTGTTCCTTCGCCGCGGTATGTCTTGTGTCCCCAATGTATCACAGACACTGATTGAAAAACAGGCTGTCAGCTTTATCGAGGATCATTATGCGATTCGCGTGTTCCCCAACTCCTTGCGAGTACGCTTCCAGTCGTGCGAAGACACCATGATGATCGATGTATCAACCATCTTGTCACTCGAGATCCTCCAAAACCTTCGAAAACCACAGTCAAAGGATAGTCTGGTCGGGCTGTTGAACCAGACGAAAACGCCCATGGGCTCGCGAGTCCTCCGCAGCAATTTGCTACAACCTAGTACACTCAAGAAAGCATACTTGGATCCGAGATATGAAGCTGTCGAGGAATTGCACAAATCTGTCGATATGTTTGTAGAAGTCAGAAAAGGTAGGAACGGCCCAACGAAGGCGACTGGCATTTGTTGACTTTGACAGCGCTGAGCTTCCCCGACGTCGAGAAAATGTTGACCCGGGTATGTGATGAAGGCACGACCTGATGATGATGATGCTGACCGGGGGAAGCTCGTCCTTGTGCCGCCTCAACCGTCCATCGCAGCAACAGAATCCTCCATGGACAACGTCCTCAAAGTCAAAGCCTTTGTCGATGGACTGCCTGATCTTTATCAAGCCATGAGACCTGCTGTTTCGCCACTATTAACGAAGATCCGTGAACTTTTCCGCCCTGAAATGATTGCCCCGCTGCGAACTTTAATATACGAGACAATCCACGAAGATGTCACTCATACCAAGAAAGCTCTCGATCAGCGCAACCAAAGAGCTTTTGCCGTCAAGGTAGCTCCAACGGCAGCGGCCTCTTTGCTGGCTTCATCCCGCTGACCACTTGCAGGCTGGTGTCAACGGTCTTCTGGATGTCGCTCGGCAGGCATACAAGGAGAATACAGAAGATGTCCACAAGCATGTGGACCAAGTCAACGGTATGATGATATCCTTTTCGGCGCGTGTACAATTCCGCATTCTGACAACATTCAGGTGAACTTGACCTGGATGCCAAACTTCAGTACGATCCAAAGCGCGGCTACTCTCTCCGCATGCGAGAAGTGAATTTCGAAGATCGCCCAATCCCGGAAGTTCTTGTTAACCGAGTCGTGAAGCGCGGCAATCTAGAATGCATGACGATCCGCCTCAAGCAGCTAAATCAGCGGATTTCCGATTCTGTAGCTGAGATCGCCATGCAATGCGACAAGGTGATTGAAGATCTCATCGACAATATCAGAACTCAGATAGCGGTTCTTTATCGTATCTGTGAATCAGTTGCTCTGCTTGATATGCTGGCCTCGTTTGCTCATGTCAGCTCGATCTACGACTGGATTCGACCAGAGGTTTCGGACACCTTGGCACTCAAGGCCGCAAGACATCCGATCCTGGATAGGGTATGTTTCCCGCGGCTACTTCTTCCACGTTTTCTAACAAAAAGTGATAGGAACTCAAGGAAGAATGCATCCCAAACGACCTCTACGCGGATGACAACTACCGATTCCAGATCATCACCGGATGTAACATGAGCGGCAAGACTACCTACATCAAAAGCATTGCGCTGCTCCAGATCATGGCGCAGATTGGATGCTTTGTGCCGGCCGAGCGTGCTACGTTCCCTATCGTCCACAGCATCTTCGCGAGAGTGTCTACAGATGACAGCATCGAGGCCAATTTGTCATCCTTTTCGAAGGAGATGCGGGAGATGGCCTTTATACTTAAGTACCTCGCGATTCTTGCTCGCATTATGCCACTGCTAATGATATGTAGCAATGTGGATGACAAAAGCATGGTCATCATCGACGAGCTTGGTCGAGCCACGAGTGCTCGTGATGGACTCGCAATTGCGATTGCTATGGCAGAAGCACTCATCCAAAGTCGAGCGAAGGTCTGGTTCACAACGCATTTTGCGCAACTCGGTGAGTAGTCTCAGGCGGCTGAGATGCGTGGATGTTTATTAATATCCCATAGCTGAAGTTTTAAACGACCGTCCCGGAGTTCTCAACCTCCATCTCGCAAGCCATCTTTCGAATACGTCCAGGGGCGATCCCAGGTTGACCATGACGTACAAAGTTGAATCTGGCAAGGTAGACGAGATACCATACGGCATTTTACTCGCCAAGGCAATGGACTTCCCTGAGCGATTTCTAGACGTGGCGGAGCAAGTCTCTCAGTCCATCCGCGAAGATAGATTGAAGAAACAGCAAACCTCAGAGGCAAGGCGACTCGTCAGCGAGCGCAAGTTAGTACTAAGTCTTCATGAGCAGTTGAAGCAAGCGCGGAATTCCCAGATGGATGATGCTGCCCTCGCGAGCTACTTGAAGCGCCTCCAGGTGGAATTTGTGGAGCGCTTCGAAGCCCTTCGTGTTACAGGGAGCCCGGATGAAGATCTCGAAGAGGAGGGCATGGAGGAGGAAGAGAATGACACGTATGACGATGATGATGTGTTTGACTCTGTCGATGTCGAGTCTTTGTCGACACGTAGTTTAGCAGGGACCGCGTAGCGTTGTTTTCGAGGTGTTGGACTTGTAACGAGGAAATTGGCCGAAGTAGCTGGGTGGAAAGTGCCTAATGACGATGCACAAGTGAATTTGCCCATGTGGCTGAGGAGTTGGGCCGTGGAATAGATAAACATCTTGCTGGAATTATTTGCAGTCTGCGCGCGGATCGTTGTGAGAGTGGGACCTAGGAAACCTCTGGCCGCGAGAGTGGCTTCTGAGAATCGTCGTATCCTCAATTTGAATGCTTTCGTGGGGATCAGAAGACCTGGGCAAAAAATGTGTCAAGGTTTTCAGATACTGAAAAAAACCAAAAGATAACGCGACGGTCATCCGTTAGGCCCTCCTTGCTTATTGTTTTTTGCAAGATTCGAACTGAGCGCCCCTACCCTCAACAGAGTAACCAGAAACTCATCGGGTGGTATTGGTTTTAAGTTGCTAGAGATGCTTTACCAACTAGACCATTCGGCCCATCTCTTAGTTGTAACTGGTTGGAAGATGTTGTCGCAACCTCAAGGAAATAAGGTAGCTTGGGGCGGGGTGTTAGAGGGGGCCATCAGCCTCAGGCCAGCTCACCTGGGTGAAGCGTGGACTGCTCACCTCACCTTCCACAACCCAGCCCGATCAAACAAAAAAGATGCCTTTATAATTGGGTGAACCTGTGAATGCAACAAGCTTTGACTCCGTCCCTTCTTTGAGCGAGGAGGCACAGCTTGTCTCACACCTTCCTCGGGCACTCGATTGGAGGCAGGCACCTACCTTCCTTTGTGTTCCTTACCTGCCTCCTCACGACGACATCTCACGCCAACCCTCCTACATTCTACATCCCACCACCTCTTCTGTATTGGAAGATTTCTTTTCTGCCTCGTACCGAGTTTTCCAACTGGAAATTTCTTCTCCTTCTCCCCATCCCTCCAAGGCACACCAACACACGCCAAAACACGACAACCACATCAACCTGCAATCAACTCCCCAGTCTTTCGCCATGGCTTGTCCCGACATCGCCTCGTAAGAAATCATTCGGGCGTTTTTCTTTGCACCTGCTGACAGTCTCGTAGCCTCTGGGAGACCAAAAAGGATGCCGACATCTGGCTCATGATGGGCGAAGAAAAGTGGGAGCTGCACGACAAGGTCATCCGAGGCAAGAGCGAGATGGTTGACTTTCTCGTCGATCAGAAGGCCGCAGTGGTAACGCAAATTTCTCCCTCACTTTATTTGCTCCTGCCTGTTGCATTCGACAGAAGTGTTGCTGACCACGTGTTCTACCAGGACGACCGCGTCAAGAAATTCGCGTTGAAGGACCACCTCTTCAAAGCCCCTGCACTGGAAACCGTTCTCAAGTGGCTCTACGTCGGAGGTAAATTCAAATCCTGCGCCACTTCTTCTGTCAACTTCAGTTGACAACCTTCAGATGATGCGCTGCCACACAAGCCCGAGATTTACGATCTACTCACGATCCACGACGTTGCTGCGTCCCTTGGCGTGTCCGATCTCACGGCCGAACTCGCCTCTCGTGTCGGTCATGACCTGAGCGACATCCTCGATAAGCGCGTCGACATGTTGGAAGACTTCATGATGGTGGCTGACATCATCGTCGACGAGGCCAGCGAGGCCCACGATGACTTGAAGCAGGAGCTCCAGAAGGCCATTGGACCTCACCTGTGTATGCTCCTCCAGCAACAAGACTTCCGCAATCTCCTTGAAGACGACCCCAAGTTCTGCTTCAACACCCTGTCTACTGCCGTTAGCGAGATCACGCGAGTGACCGAGGAGTCCGAGAAGAAGTTGGCCGACGCCGAGAAGCAGCATAGAGTCAACGACTCGGCCATCGACTTCCCAACCTTCGATACCCCGGTATCGAAGAAACCTGCCCGGGTGAGCGCAAGCGAAAGCCCGCAGACTCCGGATACGTCCAAGAAAATCAAGGTGGAGAGTCCTCCTAGTGCGGCCGAAGGTATTGGTCACGACTCGATGCGGACCGCTGATGCCGGATCTACTCCCTTTGCTGGCCCCCGATTCAACCGCGGCATGGGTATGTGTGGACATAATTCCTTTCCTCGCACACCTGACCTTATCACAAAGAAGAACCGAAGAGTCAGGCAGGACCCAGCTAATTTGTCTCGTCACTGGAAGATGCCGGCGCTTTCAACTTCTCCTACAAAGACGAGCGAGAATTCCCATTCCCTCCTAAGTTCCCCGCCCTCTCCATCAAGCGAGGACCTGCCATCAAGCCATCGCCCGCAATGAAGTCATCTTGGGCTCCCACGCCTTTCCCCACACCCAGTGGAAAGGCTTCGCCGTCCGATGATGGTTCGGAGGCATTCGAATCCTGCGAAGAGGGATCCGACGAAGGCGAGATCCGGGAGAAGCGTCGTATCATCCCCTCGCGACCTTCTATCCAGAGCAAGATGATGCCCCTTGACCAAACAGACCACAAGGCTAAGACGAGATTCCATGTGCCTGGCAGCTTCGAGGCTTCCCTGGCAGTACACACCCGAGGTGTTGGCACCAGCGATGTTCATTCAAAGCCAGCCACATTTTTGCCAACTGATCGACGAAGTGGAGCGTATCACCTTAGCAGCTCATCCATCGAACAAGATGATACCATGGAGTTGCCTGCCAGACGCAGTGGTAGCTATGCCTTTGGTAGCACTTCCATCCAGCAGGATATTCTTGTGCCCGACGAAGTCCACAGCAAGCAACCGGAGTTGAAGCAAACCGCCGACACCAACCCCGCTACTGGGTCCCAAACCATGCCCTCCTTCCACAAGGAACCCCTCCAGCGTCCAGCTCCCCGCAAAGAGACCGTCCGAGCACCGTCTCCAGCCCCTGCTCCGACTTGCGCCCCGGCTCCAGCCTTTGCTCGGGCTCCAGCCTTTGCTCGGGCTCCGGTCTTTGCTCCCACTTCCGCCCCAGCCTCGGCTGAGACCGGCCCCAAGTTGGATCGCAAAACGGCCCGAGAGGTGGAAAGAGGAAGACTCAACGTCAAGACTACAAGTAAGTCTGTGAAACAAGTTGTTTTCTGGTGGTGCGTAGACCCCTTCACCACATTAGACTTTTGTTCCCTTTGCCTGTGTTCTGTGTCCAGATTGCTAATACAATTCCAGAGCGCGCGAAGACCTCCAAGAAGATGTATGACGCGGATGCACCCAACATTGACTGCGTCCAGTCTTGAGACATGTACCATGTGTGGAAGAGGCTGTCAAACTCAATTCGATGTTTTGAGAAGTTTTAGGTCACGCATGTCTATGGTTACGCACGACGGAAGGATTTGCTATGATCAAGTGTCGGCGGCAAGGACAAGGTACCCATTTCCAGGGTTTTATTGCACGTAGCCGTCGTCTAAGACTTTGATATGAATAGATTACAACTGAGCCTTCTCTGTCCGGTTGCCACTTTCGTCGAACCAGATCTTCTGCCCCGTGATCATGGACTCTTGTAACGCAGCGCCAATCTTGACAGCCGCAACAGCAGACGTCAGCTTCACTGGCACGGGCTTGTCCTCCAACACACTCTCTGTGAACTCAATCGCCTCCGTCGTGAATGCCGCCCTGAAGCGGTCCCAGTAGGTCTGGGGCAGCTCTTGCCTGATGCCGCCGGGCTGGTAAATCTTGACGTGGTTCTCCGCGGGCAGCAGGTTCACCGTAAGCTTGCCCTTGGTGCCGATGATCTCAGTTGAATCCTCCTGGCCTGCGGCCATCATGCGCGAGGCGTAGAGGTAGGCGATGCGGCCGTCGTAAAACTCGACGGTGCCGACAGCGTTATCGCGGTCGTTGTGCTTGCGCAGGTCGGGCTCGACGGCGGTGATGCCGACGGCGTGGACGGACTTGACCTTGCTCTTGTCCTCGTCGAAGAACCAGAGGGCGAGGTCGATGTCGTGGATGGAGCAGTCGACGAAGATGCCGCCGGAGAACTGGGCGTAGGCGACGAAGAAGCCGGTGGGGTCGAGGACGTCGCAGGTCTGGGAGCGCAGGACGGCGGGGCGGCCGATGAGGCCGGCGGACATCTTTGCGTGGGCGTCGCGGTAGGAGGCGTCGAAGCGGCGGGAGAAGCCGCACATTACCTTGAGCTCGGGGCGGCGGACGGATGCGTCGACTACTGTCTGGGACTTTTGGCGGTGTTAGTGTCTCGACGATTCTTCTGGGGAAAGGGTAGATGGTAACTCACCACCTCAACAGTCGTGCCGAGGGGCTTCTCGCAGAGGACGTGCTTGCCGGCGTCGATGGCCTTGATGGCCTGCTCGGCGTGGACAGCGGTGGCGGAAGCGACGCAGACGGCCTGGAGGCCTTGGTGGGCGAGCATGTCGTCGTAGGACTCGTAGACGGCGACGCCATGCGGGACGAGGGTCTCGGAGGCCCATTGGCGCTCGGCGGCGTCGGGGGAGGAGACGGCGACGAGGGATGCGCGGGGGACGTTCTGGTGGAAGTTGAGGGCGTGGCGCTTGCCCATGCGGCCGAGGCCTGCGACGCCTACGTGGAGCTTTTGTGTTGACATTGTCTGTGTGGTTCTGGATCTGTATTGACTGGCCGAGCGAGGGACGGCAGCTGGCGTGATGGGAGGTGAGGGCGTCGTGGAATGGAGGCGGTCGTCGAGGTGAGGCCGGAGGTGTTGGGCTGCCGCGGGGTATCACTGGAATGGGGATGAACGAGAGGAGCTGCTAAGACATCTCGGGAGGATGCAGAGGAAGGCGGCTGGGCGGATTATATACCGCCACCACTCATGCAGGCCTCACCGATTCTTTTCACGCGCCACGACATTTTTTTCTTCTCTATTTTTCTTCATCGCATCCATGTCGGGATTCGGATCCCGACATGATGTCTTACCCGTGGGGCAGACGCCACTGACGCCAGCAGGCGAGCCCGACCGCCTGTCCAATTAAGCCATCCTCGTGGATAGGGAAACCCAGGAATTGGCCTATGGAAAGTTGAAGCGCCATCTTTTTCGGTCAGAGGATATGGGAAAAGCCCACTTGAAAAGACGCGGTTTCAACAGAAGCGACGCGCTGGCAGGTTGGGGATGTTGGAGACGTGGAGTTGGAGAGAGGCTTAAAATGGCACTGGCATTGAGGCGAAACTTGGTGTAAGACGACGGACCCTGATTTTTGTAGGGGATAGTTGCCGTGGTTTCTGGATAGAGCAGGTGGGGGGTCTGGGGATGTGTAAAGCGAAGATGCGGATTGGTTATTGTCGTGATCGGGGAAAATTGCCCCGATTCTGGATCGAGACGGGAGGGAAATTTGGTCCGAATGGGGGCCGCGGGGGTTGGTGGTTGCCGACGCAATCGTTTGGCACCTCTACCCCAACGGCTGGGCCGAAGACTAATCAGAGATTCGGCCCAAATGCGATGAAACTTTATGGGGTTCAGCATGCATGGTGTCAAGATGCCAATATCTGTGATCTCGGTTTCTCCGCATTCAACGTCAAGCGTGTGTTGGGATCCGCCAAGCTGGGCCTTGTCCACGCCCCCATCCATCCCCCATCCTGTTCCCCTCCTCTCCCCTTCCCCTCACAGTCTGGGGTCCGGGGAGCCGCGGGGAGCTAATAAGTTTCTGGGGTAATTGCGGTTTGGAGAAGTTGAGGTTAGCTTGGCCGAACAGGAGTCCTTTTCGCACTCGGGTTTTGGTTGTCGGGAAATATGCTGCGAATGACATTGTCTGCGTGATCATTTGTCAAGGGGTGTTAGTTGGCAAGTTTGCCGAACTTTGATGGAATTGGCCAGCCACCTGCTAAGATGCAACGGAAATGGAACCAAGCAGACTCGTAATTCTTAATGCGTTTTTTTACTTTGATAGTAAAATAAGTCCCGGCTATTCGCAGCGGACTACCTTATTGACAGCCCCGTCATCAAAGTGGATATTCTACAATTCATAGTCGCTATGTCTTTAACGTTTCGAAAACAGCTAGAGTCTCACGAATCGTCCTCCCAACCCCACGCCCGCTTCAGGTGCGACTGCGCCGACGCCGTCGGCCACATGTGGTGCACATCCGTCTTGACCAAAATGTCGAGAAGAGCCTTCTGCTCCACGTGGTCGGTGAACCGGTCGCCGCACGCAGTCACGCCCATGCAGGCCGTGAACATGGCTGGGATTGTGTCCTTGTTGGAAAGAGCTGTGCCGCAAAGCTCTCGTATTTGCGTCCTGATGTCGTTCTGCACTCCTTCATCAGAATGTTTCGCGTAAAAGTGACAGTTCAGAGGGTTGACTTACATCTAATTTCTGCCTCGCCAGTCTGCGGGCTGGTCCGATGCGTGGAATGCTCTCGTCGTGACACATGAGGAGTGCCCTGGCAAGAGTCCCATGAACGTTGCCAATGACTATTAAAGGCTAGTTAGCGTTTTGACTCCTGCTGAGATACATAGCCAACATACCAACAGCATGGTTGATGTAGAAGATCCGCGGAAACGCCTGGTCCGCCGCCGGATCCGGCTCGCTATACGCAATCGGCAACCACGACAACGGCCGCGCCCTCAACCAGTTGCGGTCGTACTCGACCAGCCGCTGGTACTCGCTCTTGCGGTTGTCCACCTCCCCGAAGCAGAACTGCACGACCTCGGCGCAGTGCACCACGATGCGGTTCGCCCAGCAGTCGTCGTCGGCCGGCGAGAACGAGCGGTCGATGAAGAGGTGGTCGAGCTTCACCATGATGGGCCGCTGCGTCGCGAACGCCATGGTGATCTCCTGGCGCAGGCCGACCCAGAAGCAGGCCTGGCGCAGCTGGCTCTGGCGCGGCAGCCCGCCGTTCTGCGTGTTCATGAACAGCTGGATGCCGAGCAGGTGGCCCTCGTGGTCGGTCCCGATGAGGGGCACGTCGAGCTCCTCAAGGGTGCGGAGGAGGATGGTGGCGGCGAGGAGGTCGTCGTTTGTGAGGGCCGAGCTGTCGTTGGAGATCTCGGTGAGGTGCTTGAGGCATTCCTGGTGGTAGCGATCCGAGGCGTAGGGGTCGTATTGGTCGTGCAGGCTGAGGTGGCGGGATGAGAGGGCGAAGATTGCGTTGAGGAGGGTCGGGCAGGTTATTGCTCTCTGGGGGACGACGATGGCGAAGTGGCGGCGGGCGTCACAAAGGTCGAACTGTATGCGTCTTTAGACCAAGATGCATGAATATTGATCACATATGAATGGAGACTAACCCAGGTGCACATGTATTCGAGGTAGTACTTCATCAACCTCACTTCATGGGGTTGCGTGAAGGGAAACACGACGTCTCCATGGTGTTCATAGTTGGCCAGTCCAAGTGTTGAACCTAGCGGTATTGAGCTGTAGACCGTAGGCAACGGCGTAGGTGTTTGCACCTCCTTCCAACTCGTGGCTCGAGTTGAAGCAAGCTGGTTGAACGGACTAATGGCGGCGGCGGGGAGATGCTCATGGAGAGTTTGCTGAACTGACGAATTCCTCGACCTCTCCGAGGTTGCTTGCACGACTGCCTGCTCCTGAGCCGGCGCGTCGACCTGCCTCATGAAGGGCGGGCTTCCATCCTCGGACCAATAGAGGGCCTCGAGTTCCTGCGTCTCATCGACGAAATGCACTGCCAGGCACGCAACATTTGTCAATCTCTACAAGTCACACACTAAACATCGATGATCGAAATCGAAAACAAGATGAGAATGAGGCTTATCGGGGTCTCCATTCTCAAGCATACACGCCAAGAAGCACAATAGACGAAAAGCACGAAAATGCTGCGGGCAAGACTTACAACGCCGCGGGTAGCGCACCCAAGTCTCCGATGCACTCGGCGTCCTGACGATAACACAAAAGTGATCAGCGGTTTGTTCCGCAATGAAAAATAACGCACTTCAGCTGCTGCTGCTGGCTCCTTGGTCCTCGTGACGAGAGGCCGACGATAACGACAGAAACCGGGTCCATCGCGGAACCGGGCCCTGAGGGCGTGTCATTCTCGTGGTCCTTGTCCATTGGCAAGGGCCGTCTGCAACAGGAAACTTCGCATGTCGGTCACGGCGCAGGAAAAGACAAGAGGGAGCTCCGCCTTACTCGGTAGAGTGCTTGAACCGAATAGCGGGGGCCGGGACGCAGTCCTTGCCAGTCGCCCTGCATCGAATACATGAGATTGCTGCTGCTGCTGTGGTGGTGTTGGTGGTGGTAGTGTCGGCCCGAGAGGACGGCGGACCAGCGGGAGCGGCGTCATCGGTGCTCCACGCGCATTTGAGGTGTTGCTTTTTGCAGGTCTGGTTTTGGCAATGCGGTCCTTGGGGCTCTGCGGCTGTTGTTGCGCCTGAGTGGGTTTCGGGTTTTCGATGCTGAATGAGGTCTGAATTTCCGACTTGGTTTTGGAGAACTCTCTATTCAGGCATTTTTCTCCCCAGCTCAGACGCAAAACAGAGCAGAAACCCCGAAACCGCAAAGTCATGTCAGCAATTGAACTTTGCTCCCCAAAAGTGAAGAAACTGCAGACGCCACATGTAGTCCAGACGACATATGTACTCCAGACTTCAGATCTTGTGGCTGCTTAGACGAAATCCGGGGTAGAAATAAACGTGCGGGTGGACAATCTGGGGTAGCGATGAAGATTAAAAGAAAAGTCGCGTGGGAATAAACACGTACCAGACATGTCGTCGACATGATTTTGGACCCTTCACCCCGTCGTCTGCGACCTTCAATCGGCTGTTCTTTCGTGAAAATGAGACGATTGTGGTGGCCAAGGGAAGGTCGAGGGGATAAAAGCATTTCCTGGTTGGTGATAACGGGAAATGGCTGCATCGGGGCGACTTGCTCCCCCGCGTGGAAAAGGAAGAAAGCTCCTAGGCCGGCTCACATTTCGCAGCGAGCTTTACACCGGCCCAAATTACCAAATCATCCCGCCCCGGCAATGCGAGCACACACACGAATAGCTGGCTAGGTAGAGCAGACGGCAACCCCTAGCCTATGACGAAGCTGTTAATGCATGTTACAGCCGTAGAGAGGCGGCCCGCCCCTGACTCGCGTTAACAGGAACCCATAGCGACCAATGGCCACCACCCCAGACTGGGTTTCTCCATCTGATGTGGAGCGTTCCACGGCGAGATTCCGGAGCTTTTCGAGCCTCTCCTCGAAGACACTGTTCTTCCCCACCAAAGCTTCCATCCCCCACGGCCAAACTCACTTGCGAGAATCTTCCAACAACCACCCCCTGGCGGTGTATGGAAAGACGGTCTGTTATCAGTCAGGAGACAGAACATAACAGAACGGCTGTTCCATCTTCGAAGTTCTTCCATAGTCCCACCTCCGGGCGCTCGATTAACGGACCACTGCCGAGCACAGGGGCGGAGCAGGGATCGTCCGTCAGGCGCTGTCATCGGCCCTCAACGTGTTGTCTGCAGAGCAGCAGACTGCTGTGATGCGAACCCACCGGCAACGACAACTGTGTCTCAATAACCAGCCTTGGCCAAGTTTTCTCCAAAACTGCCGCGGGCATAACCCCGGTCGTAATTCGCGGTACCCGGACTGATGGCCGAAAATAAGAGGAATCCATAGGTTCAGCGACAGACACTCACCCTAGTCCCCTGTGACTACGCCCCCCTGCAGCCACTGACAGCCCGCGTATTGGAAGCGGAGCGAACGCTGACACGGATTCCCCATTTCTCCAATTCCCCAGAAACCCTCTTTTAATTCCCCCACGATTTAGCGGCTCGTGTATGTGTGAGGAGAGCGTGCCTGTTTTTGTGAGAGAGTAGTGTGTGTGTGTGTGTGTGTGTGTGTGTGTGACAACTAGCGTGTGGCCATTGGCTCGCTGCGGCTATTCCATACGTAGGTCCCGTCGAGTATCTACGGCTTTCCAAGCGCAGTGGGGCACCCATTGCCCTTGTCTTGTTTTTTCGATGCCGTGCAATTGGGAACGGGCGTCTTCGGGACCAGCTGGGCTGGCCCTGGCCAAGGAATTTGGGGAAAGGAAGGGGAGAACGCGAGGTCCAGCGGAAAAGTCTATAAAGACTTCGTCGTGCCATGTTTTGTGAATCATGTTGCGTTCTTGAGACTTCAGTCGAGTGCGACCCAAGCTCCTTCTCACCAACATAGTTTGATACCCCCCGTACTTGATTCCGGTTCACAGACTGGATTGAGCTTTTTCATTCTTCCCCTTTACTTGGTCCCAGCTCGCAGGGTTGCATATCAACACTACCCAAAGTGAGTTCATCCCAATCCGGTCTCCCTCCTAGGCGTTGCCCAGCTTAGTCAGGCATCCGTTTCACATCAACACCACGTCAGAATGTCATGAACTAACAAATCTCTTTTCAGACTCATACGGTATACACGCGGTTCATCATGGCTCATCGACCGGCATCAGCCTCCGACTTGGAAAAGTCGTCGACCAAGTTCGGCGCCTCGACCGAGCAGCAAGAGACAGTTCTCTCCGATGATGCTCTCGATCCCTACGGACCCTCTGGTACGCAAACATCACCTACTAAACTCCCAAACTCGCGCTCACTTTCGACGTAGGATTTCGCGGAATCTTCTCCTCCCACTATGTAGCCCTCTGCGCAGCCTTCTCGGCGATTGGAGGTCTACTCTTCGGATACGACCAAGGTGTCATTTCGGTCACATTGGTCATGGAACAGTTCCTCGAGCGATTCCCCGAAGTCTCCGATCACGCCGCCGGCTCTGGCTTCAAGAAGGGTCTGATGACGGCCATGATCACCCTTGGCGCTTTCATCGGTGCGCTCAACCAGGGCTGGATCGCCGACTGGATCTCTCGCAAGCGCTCTATCATGGTTGCTGTTGTCGTCTTCACGATTGGTTCCGCTATCCAGACTTCTGCGCTCAACTACGACATGCTGGTTGGTGGTCGCTTCATCGGAGGGTTGGGCATCGGCATGTGAGTTTTACGGTCTTCGTTAATTGATCTTCACAGACTAACTGATTTAGGTTGTCGATGGTTGTCCCTCTATACATCTCTGAAATCTCGCCTCCCGAGATTCGTGGCTCCCTCTTGGTCTTTGAGCAGCTCTCGATTGTCGTCGGCATCGTTATCTCATTCTGGATTACCTGTAAGCACCACGAGAAACTCAACCTTGTCAGCCATTCTAACTTATGCACTACAGACGGAACCAAGAGCATCCCGAATCACTGGTCATGGCAACTCCCCTTCCTCATCCAGATTCTCCCCGGCCTTCTCCTCGGCTTCGGTGCCATCTTCCTCCCATACTCTCCCCGATGGCTGGCGTCGAAGGGCCGCGAAGAGGAGGCTCTCCACAACCTCTCCAAGCTCCGCACGCTGCCCGACACCGACCCTCGTGTCCGCCGCGAGTGGATGGAGATCATCGCCGAGGCCCGCTTCCAGACCTCCGTTTCCGCTGAGCGCCACCCGACCCTCGTTGGAAACAACGACCTTGGAAGCAGCTTGAAGCTGGAGGTCGCCTCGTGGACCGACTGCTTCAAGGCTGGCTGCTGGAAGCGCACTCAAGTCGGAGTTTTGCTGATGGTGAGTCCCTAAGTTCCCCACCACCGTCCTGAAACACAGGAAGAAGAAATTCAGTACTATGAATACTGACACTGGACACAGTTCTTCCAACAATTCGTCGGTATCAACGCGTTGATCTACTACTCCCCGACCCTCTTCGCGACCATGGGACTCGACAGCAACATGCAGCTCATCATGTCCGGTGTTCTCAACTGTGTCCAGCTGGTTGGTGTCATCCCCAGTCTGTGGACCATGGACCGCTTCGGACGTCGCTCCATCCTGCTTATCGGCAGTGCTCTCATGTTCATGTCCCACACGATCATCGCCGCGCTCGTGGGTGTCTACTCGCACGACTGGCCGAGCTACCAGACCCAGGGCTGGGTCAGTGTCACCTTCCTGATGATTTACATGCTCAGCTTCGGCGCTTCCTGGGGACCTGTCCCCTGGGCCATGCCTTCTGAGGTCTTCCCGTCGTCTCTACGTGCCAAGGGTGTTGCCCTTTCCACTTGCTCCAGTAAGTTGTCCGCGACACGAGGTTTTACCGTTCTTCAGAAATTAACAATCATCCAGACTGGATCAACAACTTCATCATCGGTCTCATCACTCCTCCCCTCGTCCAGAACACCGGCTTCGGAGCCTACATCTTCTTCGCCGTCTTCTGCTTGCTGTCCTTCGTCTGGGTCTGGTGGTTGGTTCCCGAGACTGCTGGCCGAACCCTGGAGCAGATGGACGAGGTCTTTGGCGACCGCAGTGGTACTGCTGATGTGGCGAAGAAGAACCAGATCTTCAGGGAGGTTGTTGATGAGCAGACACGACCTGCTATGTCGGCGTAGGAGAGAAACACAGAAAGATACCCCGTGGTTGCTATACTATGTAGCGAGTCCGTAGAAATTCAAGATTTTGAGTACACATTTTTCACCAGTCTGATACATACGACAAAAAGAAAAACTATTTGATCATGTCCAAAGTACTTCGTACATCTGTACGTGCCTGATGATGACGTGCGTTGGTCTTGGCGGGTGCTGGATTTTCGCCCGAGGCCAATTGATCGATACCGCACGTGGCTGGAGGGCTGAAAGGAATCATTCCAGACTGAGAGGCAAAAGCCGATGTGCGGCGCAGTTTCTAATGTTTTTGAGGCAACACTGCCAAGACGAAATGCTGACAGCCGACGATCAATCACCTTGAATCCTATTACCCATAACTGATTGGGTCACGGATTCGCGCCCAGCGTGAATTGACGTCAGATTCTTAGACATAAGGCATAGACAACGCCCGTTTGCAAGAGAAGAGCGACATCACATCACGCCATCGTAGCAACGATCTCGCCCTGCTCATATGGCATTGAGGACTCAGAGTTGCCAACGAGCCTTACCCTGTCGATCCGTTTTGCCTGTATAAAGCTCACATGGGATTCTAGTCGTTCAGTCTTATTCGAAATTCCGCTCTAAAACAACGAAGAAAATACCACTTACAAAAACGCTAGAGGACCAGCAGTACCTACGAGTCTTCTCTCAACAACCCTCGCTTCAATTGATCATCATGGGTGCTCGACTGTTGACTGCGGTCGGTGCCTCGACTTTGCTTGTGGCATTCGCCCTCCTCATTGTCACCTGCGCGTCCATTCCAAACACCAGCCTGCCTCTTCTCACTGTGGATGCTCACAGGGCTGGTAGAGGAGTGACCGACCGAGAGATCAGGGTGCAATTCGGGCTCTGGGGCTGGTGTCAATATACGAGTGAAGAGTGGTAAGTAGCCACGGGACGAGTAGACCTGCTTTTGAATATGAACAGGCCGAACGACTAACTTGCGAACAGGGAAACGCACCCCGAAGGCTGTGTCAGAGTCAACGGCACATCAGGCTACAACCCCGCCGTGGTCATGCGCGGTCTGGATCCATATCCTTATTACGTGAGCACGGCCGGCGGCGAGAGAGACTTGACCTTGGGATTCGTCCTTCCGGCTGTTGCAATAGCCACGACTGGTGTGGCGATGATCCTGGCCATAGCATGGCTGATCAGACGCAATCGAATCATCAACCTCGCCTCCATCGCTTTCTCCGTCTTGTCTTTCATCTTCACCGTTGCCGCTGTGGGCTGTGTATTTGGGTTTTGCGAAAAGATACGAAAAGACACGCCGGCACGGTCCCTTGTGTGGGTGGGCAGTTCTACGAGCAGGACGCGGACTGACTGGCAATTGGAAACGTATTATGGGCCTTGTGTTGTAACACTGGCACTTGCGTGCGGTGTCTTGCTGGTCTCTACCATCATACTCTTCTTTGCGTGGCTCGCTTCGAAGCGAGAGGACCGAAGGATGTGGAACGAAGACAGCGCAGAGAAGCATCGGGTGTCACATTCAGAGGTTGCTCCATCGGATTCAGCGCGTTGATCAACTGTAGGAGCACCTCTATCACATACTTCTCCATAGCCAATCAAAAGTTAAACAACTTGTCTGTGCCTTGACTCCGTAGACAATGGTGGGATGACATCACGCAAGTCAACGCCAGTGCACGTCCGGAATTCCGGCAAGACATCTTTCGGAGCTGGTCGGACATCAGACGTTTCAGCCTCTGAGCTACCGTTGGGCTTGACCTCGGACGTGCGGGGCGACTGTTATTGCGTGCCACATAAAGCTTGCGGTCCCCGGGATCATAGCTCCGCAGCTTTGACGACGTCTTTCGTCTGACAAAACAATCGACTTCATCGGATCGCAGCCTGTATTCAAGTTACGATGTCGACGGTTTTCCACGTAACGGTTCACGTCCGGCCCAGGGACGTAGCGAGGTTCCTAGAAGCCGCCGAGCCGACGATAGAGAGGATGAAAAGGGAGCCCGAGTTGATGAACTTTGAGATGTATCAAGTGCACGATTCGCCCGGGACGATTACTTGGATTGAAAAGTGGTGAGTGGCCTATGGTGCTGATGGTGGTGTTTGTCTGAGTCGGGGCTAAAGCATCACAAGGTCTGAGCCCGTAGACTGGATTATGAAGGTGAGATGATTCGATATTCCCTCAACTTTCCAGCTGTTGATTGAGCCGAAAAGCACCAAATGACAAAAGACTACTACAACGAGTATTTCGACGCGACAGAACCATTCTACGTCAAACCACGGGAATTAAGGGTGATGAGTTCATTAGGGCCGCGGTACACGTACCAGAAGACATAGGCGGATAGCTGAAGATGTAATTGAATAAAACTTTGGTACAGATAATCACGCGAAAATCTTTTTAAGAGAAGCCATGGGATGACTCTGGTGGCATGTGATTCGGCCAAATATCCACGAAGGATCCGGTAGCCTGAAGCCACACAAAGCGGGGTAGCGGCCGTCAAACGATGAGCGTCAGGTCAACCGAACAATCTTCTTCCCGTAATACTACAAAAACAGCGACCATATTTCGGCGTGTGCAGGATGTCTGACTATCCGATTCGTCCACCAACGCCGCAGGCGATGCTCCATCGTCTCCCCGATAAACCGGAGACAGAGCTTCAGGAGAATACCAAACCATCAAAGTACATCATTCTCATCACAGCTTCGACATCGGTGGCAGGCAAGGTTCAGATCGCCAAGTCAGTCGCTACTGCACTATCCTGTCCTCTCTTTCAAGGCGATAGCTTGCATGAGACGTCAGCCAAAGCCGCCACAGTAGGCATGTCGAGAGGCTCTTCGGGAGCTGACGGCTATGACGAAGCTGTCCGACCGAATGAGGTGCGATATGAGCGCATGTGGCTTTCCAAGATGACCAGAACGGGTTTTTTGTTCCCCGAAGAGTCCCGGCCTGCCAATGAAGGCTTCTCTGGCTTTGGTGGGACAACATCGACATCGTCGAGTCGGCGAGGCTCCTTCAGTTCTATCGCATCCACTACTTCGGATGCTGCTTCGACTTCCAGCATCGCGAGAAGCTTCATGTCTTCAGTTCCTTCAACCACAAAATATGTCAATAAGCCTGTCATGTCTACTCCGCTTGGGGATGAGATCGGGCGCAAGTCAAACCCTGCCTTGATGGTCGTCACACACCCCGAGCTAGAGACATGGCACAAACACTCAATAAGAAAGACCGTGGAAGAATATGGCATCGGGGTTCTCTTTGTTCCTCTATACGAGGAGGAGGAGGAGCTTCCCGTATTGAAGCCCTTGGATCCCAGGGTAATGACGACTTTTGGCTCGATTCCCCGCCCCAAAGCCGCACGGGGTTATCTAGGCGAAGAAACAGTACTGCGAGTTGATATCGAAAGGAAGGTCGAAGATATCACTCAGGAGATTGTGGAAGCTGCTCGGGAAATTATGCAGGTATAACCGATATCCCCTTCAGGCTTTCGTTGTCATACATTCCCACTTGTCTTCAGTGTTACTCATCTTCTGGAATCTGGTTCTCAATTCTTTCTGCCCAGAGAATGAACTCTAAGGTGGTAGCTAACCATAGACTCATACAGTAACTAGTTTTCCTCTTCAAACTCCGTAGTCTCGGTTTGCTTCTCATGTCTGCGTTGGTCAGCGCTGATCCAGTACACTCCCTTGCGGACTTGAATGAGAGGATCCTGGGAAGACATAATGCCTTGAATACCGCCCTTCTCTGGAGTGGGGCTGAATGCAATCTGCTGCTGCCTCTCAACGTTGTCATCGCAGACCTTGTTGATTTCCAGTGTCCCGACCGGGACAAATGTTGTGCTCTTGTATGGCACCGTGGCGTCATCCAAAACATCGTTAGGGTCCGCGATATGAGCCTTGATAGTGAAAAAAATGGGCTTCTCCGGAAATCTTTGCTGAAGATCATCCTCTAGGTAGCTGGGCGCCAGGTCCTTCAACTGATCGTCGGTGTAGAGAAACTCTCCATCTGCGGGCTCCAGTCTGTAACGGACGTTACTGACTTTGCCGTCGACGTTGGTGAGAACATGAGTATTGACTTCATAGTACTGCAAGGTACCATAGTTGTAGGGGTTTGGCTTCGCCCCTTTGACGAATTGGGCAGCGGATGGGTGAATGGCGAGAAATGCGCCAAACATCTGCTGAGCTTGGTTGAATGCTGCCTGTTCCTTGGAGGTATCTCCGCCCTTCTTCTGTGCTTTTTCAAGAGCATCTTGCGTAACACCAAAGGCCGTGAAGACCTTAAGAAAAGCCAAAAAGTCTTCTCCGGTCCTGACAGCGAAGCCATTGAACGAATGTGAGATCAGGTCGGTATGCGTGTTCTCATCGACCTGGAATCGAACTGCAATACCTTTGGGAGTGGCTCTAGGATCGAAGTCGGCGATTTTAGGCAAGCCCCCGCCGACCGAGAAGCGAGCGATGACTGGAGTTGAGGGATTGTTGAAATGGGCTGCTGTCGAAAGAGTCTTTGCCTCCTCCGTGGGCTTGAAAACTCCTTCAACAAGAAGACCCTTGGCATGGGCTATGATGAAGGAAATGGTCAGGATGGGAGTTCATCAGGAGGATGGATTTACATACTAGTGCGATAACCTTGGTGCTTGCCGAACAAGGTTTGCATCGCATTGATGAGGTCTTGTGGAAGCTGGTCGGTAGTGACCGATACTCCGTTTTCGGTGGTTGAGGTAATGGTTTGGGTGGACATGACGGAAAGATTTTCTGAAGTTCAGACTTGAGAATAAGGTGGTAGCTAAACAGGAGGCTGCTGGTAGAAGCTGGTTTATTACTATTCAACAAAAGTACAGCATAGGGCATTTAAATACACGATGTGTTCTTCTCTGCATGATCAGCCATGTCCACATGTCTTTCCAACTAGAGATCGAAAGGCTAGGCGTGCGTTACAGAAAATTTGAAACCGGTAGGTACTCAAACCTAGCAGGGTGAGGTGCATTTTGACACCAGCAGCCACAATACTTCCAGCTCTGGTTGCGTGGATCAAGTTACCCTCATCTAAGGGGATTTGGAAAGGCTAAGGCCGCCGTGGCGTGTCGAACACCCAGCCATAGATCAAGTTCATTCTCGCTACATCTCGAAACAAAACCTATCTCGGGCGAAGATGCCTAGAGCAAGCCGGCTTATCGATCTGGGATCTGAAGTTTGGGGTTTTCACGGTTTCGTCAGTCCAGGAGACTTCAATTCGCCCATTCCTTTTTCCAAGATCTTCACCAAAGGCGCCTCAATCACACACTTGATGAATTTTGTGCGATGGTCTCGGCACTTGAGTCGACAGGTGGCCCTTGAGCGTTTGCTTATGAGGTCTTCGGCTATCAAATCTGTGATTATTTGGACAGAGCCCTCCCTGGGAACAGCCTGCTGGGACGAGATAGACGAAAACGGGTCAAACAGCTGAGACATCTAGAAGGACATCTTGGAGTACGCTGACTTTCATTTGCATCGTGATTGGACTGGAAGGTGGCAGAGCTGTGACAACAGGGTCTGGCCAGGCCATGCCTAAGTTCCGGTCCCACGGCTGAAGTAAGACATGCACCAAACAAGCGCCGGGTGTGTCCCAAAGCATGCTAGTTGGGTGGAATCGCATGCCGAGCTTGGTGGTTACAAGGAGTGTGGCGGGCTGAACCGCCCGCTACGGGCCGCGCCAACGTCCCGCGTGGGTTGTGATTTGGACCGCATGCGAAATAGGCCACCTCCCTCGAAAGGATGGGTTTCCCAAGACATACGCACCCAGAAAACCCCTATGTCGAGGAATTTTGCCACCACGGCAAATTTCTCCATACTTAGGCCACACGAAACGACCGTCGTCTAGGCCGTTTGCGCCAAGCCCAGGCTGTTGCGGCTGGACTGTTTCTAGAACACGGCGCTCTAGTGACCTGCTTGCAATCGCAATAGAGAACTTGCGGCCGCGATGCTCTCTTACTCGGCCAAGACATCAAATCATGTGTAGTATCTATGTGAGCAAGGCGAATGAGTCGATACGAACTGGATCGTATGATGCAAGGTTTTGATCTCTTGACGGAAACACCATGCTATCAGTTCATAGGCAGTGTGACTACCAAAGGACCTGTCTCCAGTATCAAATAATGGAATTTTACAGCTCGTTTGGTGACTTTAGAGCCAAAACAGAACTATCGAAAGTATGCTTATATTCGGTCACGTATTGACTTCCTGTTCAAGAAGGAAAGTGGTCACAGAAATCGAACATGGCGCAGTTCGGAAGCCTTTCGCTGCTGACTACCAAGTCTGAACACAACGGAAGCCTCCAAATTGGATTGCAAATTACCAAATGGCTCATTTGTGAACACCTACAAGCATACCTTATGATTATAGAATTCAAGCCAGCAGCCAGATTTTGAGCTATTATCTACTTCTTCATGACAATCGTGCTCGATTGATAATCATACTCAGCTTACTTCAACAAATTTTCCACAATCTACTATTCACAATGTCAGCTACCACCCAGTCCATGCTCGGTGCTGTGGGCCAGATCCCCACTTTGCACGATATCGAGATATTCTCAACTCTGAAATCCCGAACCAGGTCGAGGACGCTCCTATGGACGTCTGGGACAGGGGAGTGTTCTTGAACGAACTCCAG
Source organism: Colletotrichum gloeosporioides (assembly GCF_011800055.1). Taxonomy (NCBI): domain Eukaryota; kingdom Fungi; phylum Ascomycota; class Sordariomycetes; order Glomerellales; family Glomerellaceae; genus Colletotrichum; species Colletotrichum gloeosporioides. The sequence goes on from NW_025544691.1 coordinate 100,192, forward strand.
AGGCAGCGTATTGCCTTGAGACCGGATGCGAACGGTGAAACTGATGGATCTCTTGTTGCAGATCAAGGTCTTGAGAAGGGGACCTACCAAGGAACTTAGTTGCCATTGAAAGAAATGTACAGAATCCTCGAAGAATCATAAGCTGATCCTAAAGTTCCAATACCTGGACCTCATATACTGACTTGATCAAAGTGCAACATCTTCATTTGCGGCGAGGGGCGTCGATGCCCCTTTTCCTGTCAAGAGAGAACTTGCAGACAAACAGGCAGTCTGCATATGGAGCAACCCTGCAGACAGCTATCCTCCTCACCTGGAACTCCCTCAGAAGCTACACGATGACCTTGAAAAATACCAGCTGGATATGAACCAAATACCAAATTTCAACAAGGACTATAGGGATTATATTAATGCCGTGGCACAAGCTTTTACCCAACTTGTTCCCGCCGACATCGCCATGGAGGGTGCACCTTTTGCGGGGCCGACCATTCTTAAATGCGAAGAATACAATCGAAGCAACCCGAGGCCGAAAACGTATATCATGGATGGCGAGAACCTTGGTAACCCTTTAGACTGGTACTCTGATGCCCGATTCGCTCAGCAGCTTCTAAGTGGTGTCAATCCGTCAACCATTACAAAGGCTTCCACCGAGATCATCAAAGCTTTTGCCAATGAAGCAGGCAAGCAAGGGTTACAAAACATGATGGATTTACTGTCCCAGACGAAGGATTTTCTTGCGCCAGATTATTCCTACTTCCGCAAAGCTATGCAAGTCAGTGAAGAAGACATGTTTTGCAGCCAGGTTTTCATACCCTGTGGCCAACGCTCGATTCGTTACGCCTGTGCGCGGATTGTCATCTTCAGCTCCACGACAATGGCAGGCTTCATCCTCTAGCAATTGCCTTGGACTTCAAGGGTAGCCTAGAAAATTCCGTAAATATCTTCAACAAAAGGTTGAACCCAGGCGACACTGGTGCCACAGACTAGAAGGACGACCAGCCTTGGAGATACGCCAAGACCTGTGCTCAAACGGCGGATTGGGCAAAGCATGAGGCTACAACGCATTTGGTGGACACGCACATGATTGAGGAAGTCATCATGTTGCAACCAACCGCACAATTCCCGGAGAACATATGTTGTATGAGGTTTTGAGCTTACATTAATTCTGGACTCGCCCGCTCAACAAAGCTGCTTGCGACATCCAAGAACTACGAGGACGATTGGGACAATAGGGACAATATGCGTAGTAAATTAGTGATAAAATACAAACTACTAGACGTAGTATAATAATTGTTTTCCCAGTTAGCTAGAAGTATCCTCCCGAATAGCAAGACGCTATTCATAACGCCTCTTGGTCTGCCATCCTCGCTAGCCACCCAAGTAAAGATGAACTATATTTATGACCTTTCGTCTGACTGTCTCTTTGGCAGCGTTGTTAACATGGTAATTGCTGGACCGTCCGTCGCCGATTGATGACTTTATACCGTTATAAAGTTTATAGAAAAATTAATTTGAACTGTGTTAAAGGCATTCCAAGAATCATAACAAGCGCGGACAACATCAGAGACTGAAGAGCGACTTTGATGAAATCAGATCTCCTCTTTAACGCAGGGCATACTACTACAGGTTGGTGGTATAGCAAAGCCATAATCCTGTGTCGATAAATTTCGCTATTCATGATCTCTCAACTTTTTTGATGGAGGTTTTGACATTTGACAGTTCATACTATGAATTACCTTGTCGAGCAACTGCCGTACGCCAAAGCTGGAAGTCCAGTGCTTTACGCCTCCTTCTTGGTGACGTAGCCCTGGACTGCTTCCTTCACAAATTACGAGGCCATGAAGTGGGAGTTTTAAACTCCACTCAATGAGCCAAGGCGTGCACCCACGATGCCGAAAAGAACTCGGTGACGTCGGTGTGGAGGACCCGCAATAGCTTTATTCAACGGGACCTTGGCCGGTGCGTGCCGTAGGCGGGGAGCTCCGAACAACGGGTCGTCTTTGTTGGAGCTGCGAATGGTCTCGACTTCAACCTTTTTCAAAGGAGAACCACGAGAGAACATGTCGATCAGGGTGCTTACATGAGTATCCAGTCTAAGAAGGTACAGTCAAACTGATAGTAGTATTAGTAGCGAGCTACAAGCGTGACATGCTTGTCCAATAACGACCACTCTATCTGACGAGCAAATGGCGCCTCTCAGACTGAAATGGCGCTGGATAGGAAAGAAGACCTTGCGAAACGATTTTGTGCTACGCGCGCAATTGACGACTGTTATCTCGACAGCATTGCGGTGAGGCATATCAGCTGAGGCCTTGTTACCAAGGGGGCGGTCAACTTTGCCACCCGGAGTAAATTCCGTGCTAATTATCCCTGGGTGAAACAAGAGGCTCTTCGATTGACGACCAGTCAAAGACGAGTTGTTTTCAAGGCAACAATAACTACGGATATCAACGGTCACCTCGGCCTGCTTCCGACGCCACAATCGCATTGCCTCCCGGGACCAAGAATACGATCAAATCGTCCGCCCGGCTCAAAACCGACAAAGTGGGACGGGCCGACCACAGACGTCATCGCTTTGGGCGAGAAAAACAACCCCTAGCCAGGCGCACGCCATTGCCGCCCGCGCGGCGCCCGCAAGCCCCGCGATTCTACATGCAGACCGCAGAAGTGACTGCAGAAGTGAGGCTTTTGGCGCATCCAGATAACGCCTGTAGGGCCGACGAAAGCCCGTCCATACAGATGCAGTTTGGAGGTCAGTTTAGGCAGCTTGCCACTCTGTCACATGATGGTTCCCCAGCGTGCTCAACTTAAGTGGTTCGTGGGCAGACCGTCTGCCGTCGGCTCCATTGTGTCGGAGGTGACGAAGGACCACAGGTTCGTTGTCGTCTGTAGGAGACTGGAGTTGTCCACCTTTCATTTCGCGCCTGAGGCTCCAAGTCCTCCCGCATTCGCGTCTGCCGCGTCCTCCTCATCTCCAGACTCCAGTCAAACTCCAACGTTGGCTGCCTCAGGAGCTTGGAGCAACTTTAGGGCTCTGGACAAGGATTCGGACTCCACCCGAACTTCATAAAACTTGGTGGCTCGGTGTGGGGCCGAGGATGCAGAATTTTCCGGACCGGCGATGGCCTTGCCGCTTGGCGATGGCATCCCGTTGGCCGTTCCTTTCCGCCTCCTCCCACAGCCGGCACCGGTACACACCAACGGCGTTGAGGGTCGAGCCGATGGTCTGGCACCAACTTCCTGTCAGTCTTAACAATTTGCTCGGGTTTCCCGGTGGAGAATGGCTCATGTGTTCAAATCCCATCACCATCACAAACATGCATCATGCGAGACCGGTCTCTGGCCAGTTGAAAGCCAGCAACCTCGGTGTTGCCTTCCTCCGATGGACGTCTCTCTCTTTTGCTCTATCATTTATCCCTCCCATTGTTCCTGTGCCTCTCAGAGACATTGGACGTGGGCCCGGTTTATCCTCGCGTCAGGCATCACTCGCCTGAGATGTGGAGTCCAACCGGCTCAGACAACCGTCCAAGAGTCAGGGACTCAGGGTCTTGCCTCGTTCGGTCGATGGTCGATGCCTGATAGGATACGAAGTGATGAAGATCTCTTCACAAGACGAGACTTTTTGTTTATCAACAGACGCAAATTAATGCCTAAGCGAAAACATGGAAACCACGTTCTGCCAGGAATTTGACACTTTGACAGTCCTGGATGAACCAGGCCATTGGTAAAGAGATCGGCAATGTTTTTGTTTCTCTCTCGCGCATTTGACCAATTTTGGTGATGATGGCAAACCGCCAAAGAGCTCACAGTGGCTAGAGACTTGAGAGACCAAGGATGACGGACTCTGGGGATCAACCGCCGAGTGTCCGAATACGTCAGCCTACATATGATGCTGGTTCAATGATGCTGATTTTTGTGCGCCAAAGGGGCCAAACGTCGGCTTCATTGCCTTTTTGCGCAGAAAGAGGTCACTGAACCAACATAACAGCTGCGGGCCCGAGTCAGCTCATGTTGGATTTGGAGGAGATTGACTGGTCGTTCTCCGGTTCATGCGGGCAACGCTGTGGATAGAACGGTCAGCCATCAACGGCCAACCAACGGCCATCAAATCTTGACCCGGCTGGGTTTTCCGCCCGTAATCCCCCAGCCATCGGGGAATGCTCTGGGGTTTCAATAGCCTCGTCGCAGGTTTCAGTCGGCTCATCATTGGCTTGGCCGCCGGGCGTCGCCTCGCGCGCCTGCTCGGATTACCGCTTTAGGAGATGCCGAGCCCGGTGAAAATTCTCCTTCTCCGACGACGTCATTCCGACGACTGCTTAGGACTGCTTAGGACTGCTTAGGAGTGGTTAGATCGGAATGCTGATCCCACTAAAAACCCCACAGTTAGCCGCAAATATTTTGGAGTCTCCAAGAGACAGCGAAGGATGAGAATCCACGACGGATCCAAACACAAGCAATTTGGCCAAGTGAGCCGTTTCCATCAATATCTCTTGTCGTTCTGGGCGATTTGGGTCTCGTTGTCTTAGCTACGAGTCAAGCATTTTGACGAGCCATGGCATCGAGCTGACGTTCAACTTCATGTTAACAATGTCTGCAAAAATAGCTGCTGAGAACATAGCAATCGTGACAATCAGTGCGTCTCTTTCTCGACACTAATTTCGTCCGAACCAATACGTCATACTCTCCACCTACCACCATCCACCTCGTCAAAGGTCGTCACCAACAACTGCCGACGTTGACAAATCGCGTGCGAGTATTTCAACTTGAAACCTGGTTCTGTCGCCGTTCCCCACGGCTGGGTCCAACTTAAATCTCGAGCAGGGCCAAAGAGAGGCAGCAAAGATGGCCGCGCGAAATGGGCATAGAGTCAGAATCCGCAGCTGCAAGCGCTCTCAGCGGCTACGCTACCACCCTGCCGCGTCCCTCGTAGTGTCGAGAGCCTCGTCGGCTCGGCGCTTCTTTCTTTTAACAGCCACCTAGGGCAGGGTGGCCGCAGGGTTCACACAGGGCCCCCTGACTCGCATATGTGGGCGACGGCGGCGTATTCAACGCTCAGACTGGCCACTGCAATGAACCGATGGACCAACTGGATGTAACTGTATGGCACACAGGCAACCTAACTAATACAAACATGCACAAAGGTGCCCCGAAAAGGTACCCGTCAGCCTGCACTACTTATCGGTCTCTATCAGAGATTTCAGGTATGACGTCGTTTTCTCCAGTGCATCTCCATCTCAGATCCACCGATAATGTACGATAATGGACATGGCTGCGGCTCTTCTGGGTCCTCAATTGAAGCCTCCAGCTCCGCTTCTTCGGTCGGATAGCGAATCATGCGTGCTTGCGCACTCTGCCTGGCTCTCTTACCGCATCGGTGTCTCTCCGAATTCTGCCGTGCAGAAGAGAGGCATGAGGAGTTCTCCACGGGCGCGTCGCGGCGGTGAGACCACCGTATTGCAACGTCTTGCGCCCGTCCTCGTGCCGTATTGGCCCAGCGCGGGCCCATGTCTTTCGTGCCGGCGTCTTGGCCTGCCTGACGACATGCCCCCGTTCCCAACTTTCTCCTCCCCCCTCGCGTACCAGCTTGGTGTACCTCCAACCTTGCCCATCCCCGTGGATCCCAAGGGTGGGGAGTTCTTTCACCCCCCTTCCCCCTCCGGGTCGGAGACAACTCCACCACCTCCAGGAGGGACCCTCCATAGGGATCTTGGATCGTACGGGGATTGGGGGAAATCGGGGCATGTCTTTGGGGGACGGCTGGGGATTGGTTGGCTGGGGTTCTTGGGTTGGGTGTAAACAGACGGCGCCAGGGTCCGAGGCTGGCACGAGTAGGTCGGATGTGTTATTGTACGACTGCAACGTGGGAGAGAGTTCACTCCCTCTGGCACGCTGACGTTGCCGATCTTTACCCTGGAGCGGCAGAACTCGATTTTCATCTAAAAGGACGTGTCGCGCCGCTTCGTTCGAGGAGTTTCCTGTCATTGTAACATCTCAGCCCGAGCACCTGGATTCATTCCTAGACCGACCATCCAACAGCTTGCGACACCGTCTGGTAATACCACATTCAGACACTGCTAGCTGTGAAAAGAGTCTTCAAGATGGGTAACTACTTTGGCCTTCGAGGCAAGAGCCTCAACTGGGCGATCAGTATCATCGCCGGATGTGATTTCCTGCTTTTCGGATACGGTAGGCCTTACACCTCCACAGACACAGAGACAACATACTGACATTGCTCCTCCAGACCAGGGTGTCACTGGTGGTATTCTCACCCTGCCCGCCTTCCAGTCTCAGTTTCCCGATATCGACCCCGAAGCCGTCGGCATTACCAAAGCTCTCAAGAGCGAGCGTGCTACCGCCCAGGGTATCGCCGTCGCTTCCTACAACCTTGGCTGCTTTATCGGCGCCATCATCACCATCTTCATTGGTAACCCCCTCGGTCGCAAGCGCATGATTATCCTCGGTACCTCTATCATGATCATCGGCGCCGCTCTTCAGGCTTCTGCTATGACTCTCCCCCACTTCATCATCGGACGTATCATCACTGGACTCGGAAACGGCGGCAACACATCAACAGTACCGACATGGCAATCAGAAACCTGCAGTGCTCACAAGCGTGGTAAGCTGGTCATGATTGAGGGTGCCCTTATCAGCGGCGGTATCATGATTTCCTACTGGATCGATCTGGGCATGTCTTTCGCTCCGGGCTCTGTCGCATGGCGTTTCCCTCTGGCACTCCAGATCGCTTTCTGCATCTTCATTCTCGCCTTTGTCTGGAACCTCCCGGAGTCTCCCCGCTGGCTCATTCTCAAGGACCGCCACGAGGAATCCAAGGAAGTCATTGCTGCCATCGCCGACTTGCCTCTGGATGATGACTACGTCCAGAACGAGTACAAGGTCATGAAGGAGACCGTCGAGGAGATGTCCAAGGGCAGCTTCGCCGACCTCTTCACCATGGACAAGAACCGCAACTTCCACCGCACCGTCATCGCCTACGTCAACCAGATGTTCCAGCAGATTTGCGGTATCAACCTCATTACCTATTACGCCGCTGTTATCTACTCTGGACTCGGCATGTCTCGCTTCATGTCCCACCTTCTCGCCGCTCTCAACGGTACCGAGTACTTCATCGCTTCCTGGCCTGCTGTCTTCCTCGTTGAGCGTGTCGGCCGTCGCAAGCTCATGCTCTTCGGTGCCGTTGGCCAGGCTGTCACCATGGCTATTCTGGCCGGTGTCAACTCCCAGCAGGCCTTTGGTTTTAAGATTGCGGGAATTGTCTTCCTCTTCGTTTTCAACACCTTCTTCGCCGTTGGCTGGCTCGGCATGACCTGGCTTTACCCTGCCGAAATTGTCCCCCTCCGCATTCGCGCCCCTGCCAACGCCCTCTCCACCTCCGCCAACTGGATCTTCAACTTCATGGTAAGTCTACTTGCTAAATCTGCCTCTCGAGCCACAATACTAACTGAACCAGGTTGTCATGATCACTCCCGTCGCTTTCGACACCATCGCACACCACACCTACACCATCTTCGCCGTCATCAACGCCTTCATCGTCCCCTGCGTCTACTTCTTCTTCCCCGAGACCGCCTACCGCTCCCTCGAGGAGATGGACTCCATCTTCGCCAAGACCGGCAGCGGCTGGAAGGGTGCCTTCACCGTCGTCGACGTCGCCCGCACCGAGCCCCATCGCTACGGCAAGAACGGCGAGCTCCTCATCCACTACGACGATGTCAAGGAGAACGAGGGCCGCGCTACCACCCGCGAGAACCGTGGCGAGGGCAGCAGCGGCGACTCCGTCAACAGCGCCCAGGGCGGCATCTGGACCCGCCAGGACGAGGAGACGCAGAACGTCGAGAAGTCCGAGAAGATCTAAAACGCTTATTTGGACCGGTCCCCCTGGTAGGGAAATCTTTACAGCTGCTCGGCCAGGGGCCGCGCGACGAACGCAAGCGATGGCGCATCGCTACGAGTTTATGCCCCTGCCGAACCAATTTGGTCGGCTTTCTCATGTTGGGCACGATATAATACCAAGTGTCATTTTCTTTTCTCTTTGATAGGGCTGTTGGGCTCTACGCATTGTTGAGATACCACTAGATTGAACTAGAGTTCACTACGCATTAGATACCACACGCAGATGTTAATGATAACACCGCGGTTCGTTGATAAACTTGGCTCCTGCTTCCCGAGAAGAAAATGTGAAACCCGATCTGATATGCACACACGGCGGACGTTGCTTTTGCGAAAGTCTAGACTTCTAAAAGTCTGGTCCCTGCATTCAGCGAAATATGCAGAACTAGGTTGAATGGAGCGTGACATCGGCCGTATGCCATCGGATCATCCATGAGTCGACAACGATGCAATTGCAGCCGCATCTGTCTCTGAGGAGCAAATGGTCCACGTTGTCTCAATTCCCAATGCGCATTCAGACATTTCCGGTTGCCTCTCGCTCACAAAGTCCTCGATGGACCAACACATTGGGCCCTTCTGGCCCGACACGCCCTGTATGTCTCGCCCCCGAACGCGGAGTGCAGTCCGAACCACCGAGCCGCACATTTCCCCGGAGGACCACCCCCATGAGCCCTACCCCGCATACCCCAGGCCATTTGCCCCTGCTCCCCTGAACTCAACGTGTCTCTCCGTGCCAACCAACGGCACACCTATCTCATGTCAGTCAGTTAGGGGGTAAACTGACCAGAGGGGGAGGGGGCTTACCTAACCGCACTAGCCTAACTAGGTAAGAGGCCTACTTTATGAAAATTACTTAGCTAGTTAGGTTATCTTACCCCTCTAGTTAGATAATAACCTAGAATAC
>NW_025544692.1:0-5449 GCF_011800055.1 Colletotrichum gloeosporioides
AGGTATTAGATATATACCTTATATCTCTATTATATAGTTATATATTTAAATACTACTATATATTATAACCTATTATATATAGATAATAGTTAACTAACCTACTTAGGTAATAGATAGCTAGGATAGGATATTTATACTATAGGATTATAGGAATAATAGGGACTTACTTAGATAATAGAAGAACTATAATATAAGTTATATAATAATAAGATAAGACTAAGTAAATAGTGTGGATTACTAAGTACTTAGTAGGGATTACTAAGTACTTACTAGTAATTACTAAGTACTTACTAGTACTTAGTTAGGAATTAGTAACTAAATAAAGAAACTATTTAAGATTTATATATAGTATAACCTAAGCTTCGTTTAAGATTAGACTTCTATAGCTTTTTAGTAATTAACTTAGTATTTATCCTTATAGATATTTTTAATTTACCTTTATTATGAATTACTTATTAAGACTAAGACTAATTACTTTAACCTCTAAAGATTTAATCTATAACTAGCTTATAACTTATAACTTAGACTATAACCTTAATATACTATTATAATATATTAATCTCTAGCTTCTATTAGTAAACCTTACTATTAGATAACTAATTATAATACTTTAATTACTCCTATTTAGTAAATTAACTATTAATACTTACTAATAGTAAAATAATAAGTATATTTTTATATACCTCTACTAAGTTACTTACTTTAGGGACCTCCTCCTCTTTATAATAGCTAGTTTAGAACCTAGTTAAAGAACTTAAAGGAGCCCTTATAGTAGTAGATTTTAATAATAAAGTAACTTTAAAGAAAGATACCTATAAATACTTTTAAGTTAGAGTTAAAAAAAGAGATAATAATATTATTAAAGTTTAGATTATATATAATAATACTATTATAGAACTTTAAAGTTTTAAAGAAATAATATAATAACTAAGAAATAGCTTTTAGTATATTATAGACCTAGAAAATAAAGTTATCTAACTTAGAGGATAAAATAGTAATACTAATATTAAAGAANTCTAAGAAGAAATCTATACTTTATATATAGTTACTAATATTATTATAACCCCTACTAGAGAATAATAGAAATTTAAACTTAATACTTTAATTATTTATAATAGTACCTCTAGATAACTTAAGTTATTTCTAATTTAAGTTAAGAACTATTAGAACTTCTATTATAGAGATTTTACTAACTAAATTAAAAAAGTTATTTATATTATTACTTATTTATAAGGATAAACCTTTAAATAGTTTAAACCTATTTAAAAAGAGTTCCTTAAATATAAAACTTTAAATAAATACTCTATTAAAACTTATAATATTTATAGTAATTTTAAGGGATTTAAAGATACTTTCTATTCTCTCTTTTAAAACCTTAATAAGAAATAATAAATTAAGAGAGACTTTATATAATTATAATAGATAAAGTTAATTAAAGAATATATTACTATATTTAGATAACTTAGTATCTAACTTAACTTTACTAAAGAAACTAAGATTTTTATATTCTATTAAGGACTTAAGGATAAAATTAAAAATAAGATTATTAAAATTAACTATCCTAAAGATTTTTTTTAGTATACTAACCTTACTATTAAAATTAATAACTAACTCTTTAAACGCTATAAGGAAAAGGGTAAAAAATAATAAGGACTAAATTTTAGATATAAGTACTAATAATAGCTTTAGTAGAAGTTTAGCTCTTAGTAGAATAATAATAGACTTTATAATAACTAGAGTAATACCTATTAAAGTACTACTTATAGATAGTATAGTAGACCTATAGATCTTAGTATAATAACTAAACCTAATAATAAGAAGCTATAAAACCCTAAGTATTATAACTATAATAAATAAGGATATATTACTAAAGACTATAAATAGCTTAAGAAGCTTCCTTAGAAACTAGTAGTTAAATAACCCTAATAAGTTAATATTATTACTAAAATCCTATATATATTTTAGTTATAAACTAGATACTATAATAATAGTTATTAGATTTATCTTAAAGATAAAGAAATATTAGGATATTACCTAAAGGATAGTAACCCTAAATAATCTAAATATAATATAACTACCCTAGATATATATCTAAGAATCCTAGTAATAATATATACTAGTAATAATAAGATTTAAAGAAAAACTAGAAAATAACTAAATAAGATACTCTAAGTATAGTAACTTAAACTAATTCCTAGTTCTACTTTAAAAATAACTAATAGTTAAAGTTAGACTAGCTATAAACTCCTAAACTAAACTACTTATATAATATTAGAAGAATAGATAAGGGAAGAGTTTAATAATAAATTAGATTATTAGTATAACCTCTTAGAAGAATAATAACTATTTAATTTTATAAATAACTAGATTTTTAGAGAAGGAGAAGGTTCTCCTTATAACTTAGATAAACTTTATAATATTATATACTAATATACTTAAGTAGAGATTACCTATAAGTTTACCCTTAGTATAGATAATATTAGTTCTAAAGAGGAATCTAAGAAGGATAATATACCTAAGTAAATTATATATAAGTAAATTAACCTATATAATAATAAATAGTTTATTAAACTTTATAGTATACTTAATATAAGGCTAAGAATATATTATATCTTATAACTTAGAATTAAAGATCACTTATACCTTAGAATAACTAACTTTAATTATTAATACCTCTTTTAGGTATAATATTTCTTTAACTATTATAAAATCTATATAAAAGATAAGTATAACTACTATTTCTAACCTAAATAATATAATAATAGTCCCTTATAAAATATCTATACTATATATACCCTTACTAGATAGGAACTTAAAAAGTTTAATAGTAATATCGCTATATTTACTCTTAGCTAATAATTTCCTATAAGATACCTCTATAATAAATAGATAAAATAGGATAAATACTAATATAATAAATATTAAATCNCTACTATAAAGAAAAAGTATATACCTAGAGAATTATAAAGAATAAACTCTAACCTCTTTAAGTTAGATATTATAAAAATAGTTTTATAAAAGTATAATAAGAAGGGAAATAAATTACTTATTTAAAATACCTAGAGTAATTAAAAAACTAGACTTATTTATTAATATAGAACTATAATAGGTAATAAAGAAAAGGTTTATCTATTAAATATTATAAAGATATTAAAGTAATATAGAACTTAAAGTTATTATTAATTAATAGATAATACTTATACTAATTAATAATAGAGCTAAAATAAACTTTATTACCCCCTAAACTATTAATAAGTTAAAAATACTATAAAGAGGAAAGGAATAACCCTATTAATTATATATAGTAGAAAGAGAAGAATTTAAATATAAAGGAGGTATTATTTATAATAAGATTATACCCTTTAAGATAAACTATTTAAATTAGAAAGAAAGAATCTAATTTAATATTACTAATTTAAGAATATATAATATAATATTAAGACTATCTTAGTTATAAATAAGTAACTTATAAATAGATTAAAATAAAGGCTAACTCTATTAAGACTATAATAACTTAATCCCTAAGTAGTTTTATTAAAAATAGATTTTAAATAAGCTAATATAATAAGGAACTATAAGATAATATATCTACTACTTTAAGGTAAAGTAAGCTATTTTATAACTATTAATAATAATAAATTTTAAATAAAAAAATAATCTACTTCTATTTATCTTAGAAGAGTATAGAGTTTATAAGAAACTTTTTATAGCTAAATTAGAAACTAAACTACTTAAATATACTAACTTTAATTATAAAATTCCCCTTAAAGAAGGAAAAGAACTATAATTTAATAAGATTTATAGACTTAACCTAATAGAAATAGAAGTTCTAGATAAATACTTTAAAGAAAACTTTAGGAAAGGTTATATTAGACCTTTAATATCCCTAATAGGAAGCCTAATCCTATTTATACTAAAAAAGAATAGAAAATTATAATTATATATTAACTATTATATATTTAATAAGATAATAATAAAAAATTATTACTTACTACTCTTTATAAATAAAATAAGATAACTTTTATATAGAGCTAATTAGTTTATAGTTCTTAACCTTAAGGGAGCTTATAACTTAATTAGAATAAAGTAAAGTAAAGAATAGAAGACTACTTTTAGAATATAAAAAGGATATTTTAAGTACTTTATTATACCTTTTAGTTTTACTAATATACCTATAATATTCTAGAATATAATTAATATAATACTATATAAATATATTAATATCTATATAGTTATCTACTTAGATAATATCCTTATTTTCTTACCTATACTTAAGAAATATAAAGAAAATATTCACTATATCTTATAAGCCTTCTAAGAAACTAAACTCTTAATTAAACTTAAAAAAAGTAAATTTTATATATAAAAAGTAGAATACTTTAGATTTACTATTACCCTTAAGAAGGTTTATATATTAAGAAATAAAGTTAAAGCTATTAAGGAATAGCTAGTACTTAATAACTTTAAGGAAGTTTAAGGATTCTTAGGTTTTATTAACTTCTACTATAAGTTTATTAAAAACTATAATAAGATTAATATAGCTCTTACTAGCTTTAGTTATAAAAATATACCCTTTATATAGAAAGAACTATAATAGATAGTATTCTAGAAAATTAAAGACCTTATTACTAGTAAACCTATTCTAATTATCCTAAACCTAATAAAATAATTTAAAATAGAGCTTAATATATCTAACTATATAATTAGAGTATAGTTATTATAATAAGACTTAAAAGGATAACTATACCTTTATACCTTTTTCTCTTATAAGTTTTATAGACCTAAGCTTAACTACTAAATCTATAATAAAGAACTTATAGTAATTATTAAAGTTTTTAAAGAATAGAGACCTAAACTCTTAGGAATAATTTATAAAGTATTTATATACTTAGACTATAAGAATCTCTTATACTTTATAACTTTAAAAATACTTAATAAATAATAAATCTAATAGTTAGAATTCCTCTTAGAATTTAACTTCTAAATAATCTATTAAAAAGGATTAGATAATAGTAGAGTAAATGCTCTTAACTAATAACTAAACTATAATATCTTAATACTTAAAGAAACCTAAATAATTCTTAAATAATAAGATAATAGAGACTTAATACTAATAACTAAACTCTTAATAATAGCTAGATAATCTAATATTAGCTTACTTAGTAAGTTAAATAATAAAGTAATTATAGAGTTTTATACTTACCCTATATATAGCTACTAAGGAATTATAAAAACTTAGAAGTAACTATAATAATAATATAGAGAAAAGGTTATAAGAGAATATATAGTAAAAATAATTAAGAATTATGAAGTATACCTAAAAAGTAAACCTACTTAATATTAACTTTATAGTATATTATAACCTTTACTTATATTATAAACTACTTAATAATCTATATTACTTAACTTTATTATTAAACTACTAAAATTATAAAAACCTCTTATAGGA